>NW_020837960.1:18453339-18617571 GCF_003676395.1 Aethalodelphis obliquidens | reverse complement strand
AAAAAAAAAAAAAAAAAAAAAAAAAAAAAAATAGAGTAAACTAACATTTTTATATTGATTACATTTTGAAATGATACTCTTTTGGATATATTGAGTTAAATAAAATATTAAAATCAATTTTACCTGTTTCTTTTTACCTTTTTAATGTGGTCACTTTCTAGAAAACTTAAAATCATATATTTCTATTGGACAGCGCTGGTCTAGACGAACTCCTGGGGCACTTTATCATGAATTAGGTTGCCGGGCCAGGCCCTGGTCGTCGGAGGTCTCTGCACAGTCCCGAGGCTGAGGCTGCTGCACAAATGGCCTTTTCCAGGACGGGGTTTGGAGTGAAGGGACAGTTGAGCTGAACTGTT
Source organism: Aethalodelphis obliquidens (assembly GCF_003676395.1). Taxonomy (NCBI): domain Eukaryota; kingdom Metazoa; phylum Chordata; class Mammalia; order Artiodactyla; family Delphinidae; genus Aethalodelphis; species Aethalodelphis obliquidens. The sequence goes on along the minus strand of NW_020837960.1, from coordinate 18,617,215 downwards.
GTCGTCACCTGAATGTGGGACCAGTGGTGGTGGTGGAACTGTGGGGTTTGGGAACAGGTCCTTTGGCCCTATTTTCCTTTATTTTGAAATGGGAACTGTACTTTCTAGATCAATAATGCAGGTTGCATGGTCAATAAGAGAGAGCTCACGGAAGATGGACTTGAAAAAAACTTTGCTACCAACACTCTGGGTAAGTGTAAGCAGTTTTCTTGTTTGCTTTTAGCAAAATAAATGTAGACATAAATGATACTGTAGAAGGATCAGAAAAACATTGATCTACTTTTTGGGTTCTTGGTCCTTGGCGTGATTGCATTTACTTTAAATTTATCCTTCACTGCATTATTATTTCTTCATAAAACACTCTTTTCATGTTTTACATAATATGTGTTAGTGCCAGGAATACTTAGCATTGTTAAAGTTTTTTTTTTCTAGGAAGCTCAAGGCTCATTATAGACATGACTTTGGTGAGAAGGGCAAGGTCATCTTAGGTAGAAAGTGCAGACATGAAAACTGTAGCCAAGGGAGCTTCCAGCCAGGGCTGAGAAAGGTGCAACCATGAGACCAGGAGATGGGCCAAGAAGGGCACTCACCTGGAATGCAGGACCCCTGGGTTCCGGTTCCTGCTCTGTAATAACAGGCCGACTCATTTTGTGCCAGGCCAGTGATTCTCAAAGTAGGGTTCCTGGGCCAGCAGCATCAACATCACCGGGCAGCTGGGTAGAAACGCACATTCTTGGGCTTCACCCCCAGCTCTACTAAATCCAAAACTAGGATGGGGCTGAGAAGTCTGTGTTTTAACAAGCCCTCCGGATGATTCTGATGCACACTAAAGTCTGAAAACCAAGGTACCGGGATTTTAACCTCTTTGGATTTTCTCCATCTCAGACCAAGGGGTCTGGAGTACAGATCCTCAGCTTATATTGGGGTTAGGTCCCAGCCAACCCATCATAAGTTGATCATATAGTAAATTGAAAATGCATTTAATCCACCTAACCTACCGAATATCGTAGCTTAGCCCAGCCTACCTTAAACATGCTCAGAACACTTACATTAACCTACAGTTGGACAAGATCATCTAACACAAAGCCTAATTTATAATGAAGTATTGAATATGTCATGTAATTTATTGAATACTATACTGAAAGTGAAAAACAGAACGGTTGTCTGGCTCTAGAATGGCTGTAAGTGTGAGCGTTGCTCATTATTGTGATCACCTGGCTGACTGGAAGCTGCAGCTCGCTGCCCTGCATCCCGAGAGAGCATCATACCGCATATCACCACCCCGGGAAAGGTTCAAAATCCAAAATTTGAAGTGCGATTTCTACCTAATGTGTATCGCTTTCACACCGTCATGAGTCAAAAAATCATAATTCAAACCATCATAAGTCAGGGACCAACCGTAGACTATTTCGGTGCCTTTCAACTCGGAGATGCAATGAATCTAAGATTCTCCCCAGTGACTATACCATTTCCTCATAGGAAGTGAAGCTTTTAATAAGGCATTTTAGTTTTTATTTATTTGTTTATTTAATTTATTTTTTGCGGTACGCGGGCCTCTCACTGTTGTGGCCTCTCCCGCTGCGGAGCACAGGCTCCGGACATGCAGGCTTAGTGGCCATGGCTCACAGGCCCAGCCGCTCCGTGGCATGTGGGATCCTCCCGGACTGGGGCACGAACCCGTGTCCCCTGCATTGGCAGGCGGACCCTCAACCACTGCGCCACCAGGGAAGCCCCTTAATAAGGCATTTTAATTCATCCTAAGTCACAAGATGAATGGCGGGGGTTCCTGTGTTTGTCGTTGAAGGTGTCCATTAAATAGTAACCCTCTTCCCAACCAAGAACTGAACAATTTGAGGATTAAGACAGTGGATGAAAGCCCCAAATCACTGTTGTTACGGATAAGGCTGGTTGAAGGGCATGGCTCACGTGAGAGCCAAGTGGCTTCCTTAATGCTAAACCCCCGAGTTAGCCAGCCTCACTTGCTTTGTTGCATCTGGCTGGCCTCAGACAGACACCACCAACCCCTCCCAGGAAGAGGAAGACGTGGGGAGCAGAGCTCAGCAAGCCCAGATTACTGCCCCTAAATTTACTCCAGTTTTTAAGTGGTCCCGTCCTCGCAATGGAGAGAGGAAGGGGCTGAGGGAGGATGTCCATTGTTCTCCCTCCAGGAGAAAGAGAGCATCTGGAGTGGGGAAGAACCTTTCTCCCTGGCACTGAGGTTGCATTTATTTCTTCTTAAACAAATCCCTGGGAGCTTGCTATGAAACGCTGCAGGTTTAGTACAAAATATTCCCAACGTTCGCTTTGTTCCAAATGTGGTATCCTTGCCCAAAGTACCAAAAGTACGCACATGGGGGGTCATGCCAGGGTTTGCCTTCTAACTCTCCTGGATGGCGAGGACTCCTAGGGTCCTAGCAGCTGGCCTCCCAGGTGGCTGCTCTCCAGGACCAGCTTTGTGATTTGCGGGGCCCAGTGCCAAACAAAAATGGGGGCCCCTGTATTCAAAAAGTGCAGGGCCCTGTGGGGTTGCACAGGATGAAGCCTGCTCTGCTGCTTCCCCACCTGCCCATCCACCACCCAGCTAAATTCTACTGGGTGTGCGCTGCATGCTGGGCACTCGTGGGTGGCGTACGTATATATGGCACTGAACCCACGTGACCACCCTATGATGGAAGTATTCCTGCCTGTACATTACAGATGAAAACACTAGACTGAGAGAGCTTGCATAACTTGCCCAAGGTCAAGTGGAGGAGCCAGAATTTGAACCCAAGTCTGTCTGCCTCCAGAGCCCATGTTCATAACCAAGATGAGTTCTACCAGCCCCCAGCATCTCCTCCCTCAGACCCATCCCTGCGTTATCGTGAGATAAGTGCTAAAGGGAGGCTGGGAGGGGAGTGACCAGCCATGCCAGGAGAAGCATGGCCCAGGGCTGGGGACACTGCTTAGAGGGCCTCCTGGGAATCTGCCTTGATTGAGAATGTGGGGCAGATCTGATAGACTCTCAGGGAACTGCCTTTTTTTTTTTTTTTTTTTTTTTGCCACGCTGCAAGACTTGCTGGATCTCAGTACCCCCACCAGGGACTGAACCCAGGCCACCGCAGTGAAAGCGCAGAGTCCTAACCACTGGACGACCAGGGAATTCCCTTTTTTAAAAATTTTATTTTATTATTTATTATTGTTTGGTTTTGCTTTTGCCTCTTTGATTATACAGCTGATTATGTTGTACTTTTGTTTTGGATCCGGTCTGCTTCTAAGCACCTTGATATCTCTCATTTTCATTTCCTACCTGTGTTAGAAACATTTTATTGATCTTGCCAACCTCTCTGAGAAGCATAGTAATTCTCATGCTTAATATTTATTCCTCCTCTCCAGAGGGGAAGACGTAGTCCAACATACACAGGAGCGAGTCCGTGACAGAGAGGGCAGCTTGACGTGCTTCTGCTTTACAGATGAGGAGATACAGAGAGGTTCAAATACTGTCATTCTGAAGCAGGTGCAGAGCCAAGCAAACAGCCCATACCTCTGTCTGAGTCCTAGGAAACTGCTGGCTGCCTTTCTAATGTGAAACATGTTTTCGTGGCCTGATTATGTAACACAGGTTAGGTTGTTTGCTATGTTCTAAGATTCCGTTTGGCCTCTAGAAATACTTCCAATCCCAGCCAAACATCAGTAGATTCCTGATACTCTGACGACAGGACACAGTAGGATTTGCAGAATTTATCACCAGATCCTAAGAGTTCGGGAGGTGGTGGATTAGTGAAATACTGTCAGACCCCATGGCTGCATGTGGCTCTTTGTGAAGACATCACAGTCTATGAATCAGATAAAGGTTGGAAATCATTCTCCCTCTCCTTTTGCGGGGATGGGTGGAGCATGGAGAGATTTTCATAGTTTACTCTCCTAGGGACGAAAATGAGCCGCCTCAGGGTAGATTTGTGGGGAGACGAAGCGTGGAGGTGAAGTGATCTCATGAGACAGATGCTGTTTGGTCGCTGTACTTGCCCCTGTGTTTCGGGTCTTCTCAAACCATATCTGTTTTGCCTGTTGGCGTTCAGTGGCATTCAGAGCCCGTGAGGAGTGAAGATGGATGTGGGGGGTTGGGGGCGCAGTGCTTCGCTGAGTGCTGTGCTGGCAGCTGGCCACAGCCTGAGCACCCGCCGATCACAGCTCTCACCCGCCTCTCAGCCCCTCTCACCCCCGGCACACGAGACAAGGATGCCATCCACCTCCTCCGAGACAGCTGTGTCATCAGTTAATTGACTGTTATAAACAGGCAGTGGTGCCTTAGATCTGTGGCAGAGGGTGGGAGAGTTCAGTTGAGGTCATCTTGGAAGGACGCGCCTACATCAGTGCACGGCACACGTTCTGTCCCTTCACATTCTGTTATTTGGGACTTTCTGCTCACTGGCATAGCTCCACACCCAATGGTAACTGCTGTTTAAAGCAGGGACCCAGGGTCCAGAAACACCTTAATAATAATGATGATAATAATAGTAATAATAATGGCACACACTGAACACTTCCCATGTGCCAGGGGCTCCACTAAGTGTTTTTCTTGGACAATCTCGTTCAGTTCTCATAACAACTTTATAGATTTCATAAACAAGGAAACAGGACCAGAAGTAGTTTGAAATCAGAGTCTGAGTGATTCACCTTCCTAAATAAAGGATAACAAAATTATATTTGGTCCATTTTTGTTATAGGCTTGTATCTGTCAGCTCTTGCTACATAACAAACAACCCCCAAATCTCTTAGGCATGCAATAAATAAGCATGTATTTCTTGTTGACTCTTAGGCAGGTCTGCTGGGTGGGCTAACGTCAGCTGAGCTCAGTAGGGTATCTCTAAGCAGCAAGTTGGGTCTGCATTATGTTCCAAATTCTTGCATCCTCCTTGGACCATTAGGCTGGCCAGAGTGTGTTCCAGTGGCAATAGCAGAAGCCCAAGTGTGCAAGCACATTGCAAGCCCCTGCTTGCTTCAGATCTGCTAACGTCCAGCTGACCAATGCAAGTCATTTCACAGAGCCCAAAATCAAGAGTCAGGGAAACATACTCCTCCCAGGTAACTGGGGAAGAGAGGGTGAACATTGTCAAACAGTAATCTACGACAAGGGTCTATTTTATTACATTCTAAGTCTTTGGAAATGGGTCATCTGAGTTTGATGTGGTAACTATTAACCCCAAATATTTAATGAGCAAAATATCTTGTTTGTTCAATAAACATTTAAAGAGCACACACTGTAAGCTGGACCCTGTGGTCAGCGATGAGGATTCAGAAATTATATGGACTCCTGGTCCAGTGGGGGAATCAGACACAAACGATGTCAGTAACCACATGGTTAAGTTCTCTTTCCGTCCATGAAGGGAGCTGGGGTCCAAACCCCAGGAAAGCAGAGAACAGTACTTCCAAGGTGAAACAGGCCCTCAGGCACTAAAGGTGTCTGGTGCCAGGCATTCTTATGTGTCAGTAAGCCTTACTCGGAGCTTCACCTATGTGCCATTTGGCTCCTAAAACCTTCCAGCTCCCAGACCTTCAGGATTCCCAGAAAGACACAGTACCTGGGGATAGTAAGCACTGTAGAAATGTCAGCTAATACTGCTGTAACATCCAGATCCCTTCACCTGGAACTGAAGTCCTTTGTTATGGTACCTCCCCCACCTGTCCAGACATACTTCCATGGTTTCCCAGCATGGATCCTCTGCCAGTCAGCCCATTCGTTTTGGAACCTGTCACCAGCAGGATACCTCCATGCTTTTGTTCCTGTGGCTCTGGTGCCTGGAACGTCCCCTTCCTGGTTCACTTTCACTTCTCCTCCGTGACTCGCTGGGAGCACACCAGCCTGGAGCTTGGCCAGCGCTTCTCCTCCTTTGGGCTCCCAGAGCACCCTCTGTGACCCTATCTTAGCACCATAGAAGTCACCCTTTGATAGGTGGTTTCTGGCACAGAGCATGAATCACTGAGTGCACGCACTGCCTGGCCCTTGCGAGGAGCTCAGTCCGTTTTGAGCTGACCTACTGGGTGGGTAATCCAGTTCCTCCAGCTACGTGACTGTGTGCAAAGTGCTTAAACCTCCTCAAGCCTCACATTCCCGTTCTGTAAAATGGAGATCATGATACCTTTACAGGCTAGAGGTGAGGGTTAAAGAAGGAGTTGTAAGTTATTTACCCAAGAGAAATAACGTGTTCACGCAAAAATGTGTACACAAATGTGTACACAAATGTGTACACAAATGTTTACACAAATGTGTACACAAATGTTTACACAAATGTTTACACAAATGTTTATAGTTGCTTTATTTTTGTTCATAATCACCCCAAACTGGAAACAACCCAGATGTCCTTCAACTGTGGTGCTAACTGTGGTGCTTCCATACAATGGGATGCTATTCAGCAATAAAAAGGAACAAAACATTGATGTTTGCAGCAATGTGGCTGAATCTTAAATGCATTGGCGAAAGTCAAGCCAGACTCAAAAGGATACATTGTATGATTCTGTTTATATGATGTTCTGGAAAAGGCAAAGCTATGGGGACTGAGAACAGATCGGTGGTTGCTGGTGGTTAGGGGTGGGAGGAGGGTGTGACCACAAAGGTAGTAGGTGACTGTGAGGGAATATTTGGGGTGACGGAATGGTTGTGAATCACAGCACAATCTAATGCATAGAGTTACCCAATTGTATGCATTTGCAAGAGCTCACAGAGCTGCACACACCCCCGCCCCCCCCCCCCACAGAATTTTACTGGATGTAAAAATATATAAGAAAAAGCAAAAAGATAGGAAAGTATCATAGCTCTCCGCACAGTGAGTCTGTTTCTTGGTAAGAAGCAGACTATTTGCTATGATTGACTTGAGGTGCCCTCCTTGAATCAGTGCGCTCCTAGAAGGGGCACTGTCTTCCCTCCAGCCTAGAGCACAGGTCACCCTGCTCACGCCTGATAATAGAAGGTGCTAAAAGGCATCAGTTGGTGAGGAGTAAACGCAGAGGCACCTTCCATGCTGTGCTGTGCAGAGGCTGGAGAAAGTCCTTCCACTATTCCGAGGATAGTGGAATGCGCAAAGGCTGTGGACAGAGAGATGGCAGTCTTGCTGTCCAGGAGAGTCTTGGGGTGAGGGAAGGTGACCCCATGAGGAACCCTTGACCGGAGCCAGAGTTCCTGATTTCTGTGAGCCCACCTGGTTCTGGGTAAAACTGGGAAGCAGGCAGTAGTCACAAAAGAAAAGGTGATCAGCCAGCCTCAGTGTCTCATTGGCCTTCCCATCGTTCCTCAGTGGCCCCATCGTTGTCCTAGAATTTTCTCTGCACCACCTCTCCCCTAAGAAGGCCCTGAGATGCAGGGAGAGAAGAAGATGCAGGAGGAGGGAGAGAGAGAGAGGGCTGCTGTCCAGCTACATCAGAGGGCTCCCTTAGGTGTCCTTCTCCTGTTTTGAAATCTGGCCCCAAGATGCCCAAGCCCCTCTGATCTCTTCAAACGATGGAACGAATGGACGCTGGAGTATTATCAGGTCCCCAGCAAAACCAGTATGGCTTCAGCAGCATCCCGCATTCTGCACCATTCCCAGTTCCCTTCCTCAAGCCTCCTCTGTTCCTTCCCTCCAAACATTTCATCTCCCCTCTCTCATTCCCTTGGGCTACACTCCTTTCTGGGTCCCAGCTCACAGCTCAGTAACCAAGGATCTGTGCTCATCTTAGCAGGTACCATCTTAGGACTTTGTGGGGGGGGCAGGGTAGGGAGGTCGTGTTTATTCAGGATCGCTTTTTTCTGATCATAAGACAAATGTGTCTTCTTTTAGAAAATAGGGAAATAAAAGTATCACAGAGAAGCCAAGACTCTCCCGTAATTCCATCATTAAGATAAAACCACCATTAACATGGGTCTGTTTTTCCCAGCCTTTTTCTATGTGTGTCCCCTACTCCGAGGAGGGGCCACAGTGTGTATACCATTCTGAGTCTTGTGTTTTTCCAGGTAGCATTATGTTATAAATGTTTTCTCATGCCATTAAACATCCTGTAAAATGTTCCTTCTCTTTAGAATATATTCTGTTGTATGAATGTGCCATAGTTTAGTATGTTTCGCCCCTATTGTGGGGTATTTAGCTTGTTTCCAACTTCTCACTGTTGAAAATGGTTCCACCATGAGTACCTCTGTTCATTCATTTTTGTGTGGATCTTTGCTTATTGCCTTAGGATGGATTCCTAGGAGTGAAATTACAGACGCCTCGTTTGTGACCATTGTTGAGACCTTTGACCAAATTGCCCAATACATGATACATTAACCAAATTGCCCGCCGGAAAAATTGGAGCAATTTGTATTCCCACCAGCATTCTTAGTGCTTATCTCTCCCTATCCCAACAAGCTCTGGGTCCCACCACCTTTGCAAAAGTGATAGATGAAATCTGGCCTCTTACTTTTCTTTGCGTTGCTTTGGTTTCTAGTGATATTGAACTCGGCGATGGTGCTTATTTATTGGCCATTTGTATTTCTTTGCAGAGTTGCCTGTTCATGCCCTTTGCCCATTTTTCAATTGTGATCATCGTCTTTTAAACTGTTGGTTTATAAGCCATCTTTGGCACATTTATCACAAGTGCGTTTCTCCCTGACACCTCCTCCTCCCCAGTTTAGCAAATTACTTTTTAATTCTGTTTTTGGTGCTTTGGTTGGTCACACAGAAGTTTAAATTTTCTATGTAGTCAGGCTGTATATCTATTATTAAGACTGATTTATTTGTTTTTATGGTTAAAAAAAATCCTGGTTACTCTAAATACTTGTTTTTTTCCCTTATTTTCTTACAACATTTTCTCTTATTTAGCGTTTTCGTCCACTGGAAGTTATTTGGATATTAGGTCGGTAAGGACCCTTTTCTCCTCTTTCTTTCTCTTTTTCTCCTCATGCTTTTTAATAAACAGTGTCACAGCTCTGCTTACATATCGCATAATCTTTCCTTTCTTTTGAGTTGTGATGCTGTCTCTCTCGTGTACCAAATTCTCACTAAGTTGCTTCTCTTTCCAAGCTCCAGTCCGTTCCACCGATCTAGTGATTATTGTCACGACTGCACTATTCTCATTATTCACATACATTTTACTGTCTTCTAGGGCAAGCCCTAGCCCATCACTCCTCTCATTCTTGAGACATTTTCACCCAGAGGACTGATAGATTGGGGGTGAGGAGGCTAGACTTCAGGCATCAGGGGAGACTGGTGGGGTCTGGAGCTCCTGAAGCTACAAGGTAGGACCCCTCGGCCCCCAGAACGGCTTTGGAGCCCTGGGTGAGGCTCTTGGTCTAAAACTGCACTGCGGGGGGGTGGGGGGCGGTGGCTGTGCCGCCCTCCTAAGGACAGAATGGATAAACCCAAAAGTCAGAGATCTTCTGCCCCTTGGCTTTGGTTTTCTGCCAGCCATTGAGGCTGCTTTGGATGAGGCAGAAACACCTTCCAGAGCTGAGCCCCTGGGCCACGATGGGCCTCCCCACCTGCCTGCCCGCCACTCTGGGGTGGTGTCTGAGCCACTGCAGTGCCCGGGCCGGGGCGAGCTCTCTCGGGGCCCCGTGGGGACCATGCCTCCTGTTCTCCCAGCCAAGGAGCACTGGCCCCAATTCAGGAAGCCATTGAGGTGCCCGACCCCATCCTGGCCCGGGGGCCCAGGACCTTATGGGTTGATCTGGCTGGGATTCCATGGGTGTTTTTAAAGGAGAGCTACTCACAGCAGTTCTACCACACACCCATTTGGGGAATTTTAAAAACAAAACCCCAATTAAGCACCTTCATGCCTTTAATAAGCCCATTCTCTCCCTGCTGTAAAGCAGGCTCTTTCCTTGTGCCCCAGGTGTAGTACCAACAGCCTCCCTCTCGGATGTGACAGCAGGGAGTGATGCAGTCATCTTCCACCAGAAACACTGGTTGAGCTGTAGCACCCTGAGGTACAGACCTTGGATGGCCTGGGGAGGACAAGGAAGTGATAGCATATTCACTTTGTGGGTTACCTGGAGCCCAAGACAGGTGCCAGAGCTCCCCCCTCTCCTCTCAGGTGGACCCTTCCCACCTCACAGGTAGAGCTCACAGGTGTCCATTCCCACATTTAAACAATGCTGTCCAGCTGCTCACAGCTTCAGCCACCCTTGAGTGAGCCCTCTCACCCCCAGGCTCTTTGCACAGACTGTGCTCCACGCCTGGACACCCTCCTCCCATCCCTACCCTCTCCTAGCACCCTGCAGCTTAGTCCTGCCTCTCTCGCCTCTAAATCTTAGCTCAGGTGTCACCTCACTGCTAACTCAGGCCCGATGCCACCGCCACCCCATCCCATGTGCTCAGAGCAGTCTCTTCTGCACAGCACTGACCTCACTGTGGGTGTAGGTTCATTACATAATAACCTGTTAATGCCTGGTGAACACCCTGCAGTCAGGGAGTTCTCACAGTATCCCTAGTATTTATCACTGGGTCTGGCATTTAGCAAGTGGAACTGGAAGCGGGGGAAGTTGAGGTTGGGGGCAAAGGGAAAGATCTGACTCATCCTCACCGCTGTCTGACCCCAAACCAAGAGTAAATACCCCACGAGAAACTGATGACTCTAATGCCTCTTAATGCCTCATTTTCTCTGGGACTCTGTGCTCCCAGCTTCCCCAGGTAATATGATCTTTGAAATGGTCTTTATATAATTTGTAAAGTCAGTGTGTGAGGCCCCTAGGCTCGCTATGGGATGTTTGTGTTATTGTACCAATGGGAGAGGTACCCAATAGTATTCATCACGCAACTGTCTGCTCCTTTAACATCTACACCAGTAACCTGCCAGGGGTAGAGGGACAGTCATTTTCTCCGGCAGATAGTACAATTGGTAGGAGCATATACCCGAATACACCCGCTTAGTAACCAAAGTGGCCTTATTTCAAGCTGGCTGTGAAGGTTTCTTAATAGAAACTCCAATCAGTTCTCCTATGCTAAATGTAAACATTGCAGTAGATTTTTCTCATCAAACAATACTTTTAATGCTACTGAAATATATCATACCCATGATGTGGTATGATTTCAGGAGCACCATGAGTTTATTATTCGGATGGAAATGTGGTTTCAGGCGTGCTTTAAGAGTACTCCGCACCTCTCCTTCAGCGTTACCCGGATGTTACAGTGTAACATCCCTTCCTAATGAGCTTATAGAGAGAGATTGGCTTCAAGTCATGTACCCATGTCATAAAGGTCCTTGTTGCCGTATTTTAGAAGACTACGTCCAACATAAATTCCACTCCCAAATCTCTTTCTCGTAATGAACCTCCATCGACATAATGAGTTCCTTGGAAGGAAGGCATTGTGTAAATTAAAAATACTAATGAGTCATAATGATAATGAGTTATTTTCCTTATTACTGGGAGCAGAACTCAGCTTGGGCACATTATCCTGTGGCTGAAGGTGTCTTCCCTACACCCAGACCTGCCCTCCCCCAGGAGCCCAGACTAAAATAGGTTCTCTTTTTTTTTTCTCTCCTCATCAAAGCTCTGAATCCCCCAGATGTCCCTGATCTTGGCTAGTCAGTCTCAGGGGAATGGAAGTTACTAAACTGGTTCGTACTGAGATAGGAATGACCCGGAGGCACCGTAGCTGTTTCCAGCAGCGCTCCGCTTGCACCTTCCCAAGGATATTCCTATTAGCTGGTGAGCACAGGTGAGCTGGTGGATTTTCTAGCTAAGGCCAAGTCCAGTGTCTTAGGGATTGTCTGGTTACAAGGAACAGGAACCCACTCAAGCCGACTAAACAAAACTGATTTACTGCGGGGGAGGCAAGGGCAGCGTTCACAGAACTTAGCGGCAGAGGCACAGCTGGGCTTTGGGAGCGTCAGGGACAGGACAGGAGAGCGTGAGGAAGCGGGGTGAACTTTTCCTGTTTCTCTGGGACCCTTGTCCACAGACTCTATCCCAGCCCTCCTGTCTCTGCAGGATGCTTTTCCGTGCACATGGGCCAAATATGGCGGCTGCTGAGTCAAGGGTCCCGTGCCCGTGCTCTTGCGGGGAGGGTTCGACTGGTACGGCTTGGCTCAGGTGTCGCCCCTAACTCAGTCTCCTCTGCCCATGGGGTCGAGGTTGCGTGGCTCAAACACAGTGCCTGGCCCCGGGTCATGACTCGGTTACGTGTTGTTACAGGATGCAGGGCCCAGCCCTAAGGGGAGGGGATGGGGCACATCTCCAGAAGAAGTCTACCACACCAGGTCGAGGAGTTTTCTGCTGAATTTGGTTGGGCGCCTGGAGTGTTGAAGGGCTTTGGGGCAGGAGAGTGGCATTGGCGCCTGTGTTAACAGTGGGCCCGTGGTAGGATCTGTGAGCTGGGCAAGGAGCTCCTGGTGCCATGTTCATCCTAAAGGAGCAGTGACTTGCAGACAACGGGATTCATTCCTGCTCCCTTGGCACCGGAGTCGGTTGGGACTCTGTGGTTGAAGGACTCAAGAAAAGGGAGAGTTGCCATGTTTTCCATTCTGCGTGGACTTGCTGGGAACTTGGAAAAGTCACAGAACCTCTCTGGGATCCTCTTAATTCCAATTCTTTTAATTAAAATAATAATTATATATATATATAAATATACACATACATACTATATTTTTCTGTTATTAATTTAGCAGATTCTTTTAAAAGATCTTATTGGCTTTATTCAGAGATTCCTAAATTGGGGAACATCAATCTAGCAATAGATAGGAGCCTCAAAGAACTGTACAAGGCAAGAAATTTTATAGGCAGAACGGAGCAGGAACAGGGAGGTTGTACTGGGCATGTAGCAGATTCTTCCTGTGTTTCTCTTTGCTGGCCTGGAAAGATGCTGAGGGTACACAGGAAAGGCCTCAGAAAGCTGGCTAGGAGGCTGGAGGACGATAAATCACTTGTGGCTGGAAAGAGAGAGGCTTCGTCTCCTTCTCAGGGAGGAGAAATGCTTGCTGTGTGTGAAGAGTGATATATGTGCTTTGAAATGATAAAGCTGGGGACCTAGGAGGCAAAAAGCATACAGAAGCACACGATGGCTCAGATCTGCTGGGGGCGGGGGGACCCAGAGAGCAGGATGGGAGAGGCCCGTTTTGTGGATTTGGAATGCGGGAGATTTTTTTTTTTTTAATGATAGAAAGGGCCCTGAAGGTCTGCTGCTAAAAACTGCAGTTTCTCCAGGAGTTTTAAAAAAATCACCTACCACCTGGCTGTGCCCCACAGGTGAGTGTATTTGGTAGGGATGAATGGCCCAGCTAGTCTTCCTGCCGGTGACTCCGTCAGCATCTAAACTGATACCGGTAGGGTATATTCTCGCAGAGGATGAAGCAGAAAACAAAACACGTCACTGGTCTCCTGGGTCGGGGGAGAGGCGCAGAGGGGCTACCCCAGCTCTCATCCGTCTAGGAGGAGCGCCTGGCCAGTGGGGTGAGCGAGTGCGGCCCTCGGCCCATCCCGGGCTTCTGGGAGGGAAGCAGCGGAGCCTCTGGAGGAGGGGTGCAGGCCTGTGGTGTGGAACCTGCTCCCAGCTTTCATTTCCTTCACCCCAAGGAGTCGTTTATGACAATCCGTCACGGCAGGCTGATGGGGCTGATAGCTTTTGGCAGAAGTCCTTTCTACTTCTCGCAAATTAAATCACAGAGAAAGTCACCAGCAGTGAATGCAAAGAAAGTGTTCAAGGCCACTGCACGGAGGCCAACAGCTGTCAGAGACCCAGCGTTTGCCAGACTTTAAAAATCCTGCACACTAACGAGGCTGGCACTTCAGCGACAGGTTGGGGTGCAGACACCAAGAATGCCGTGTGGCGTCAAGGGCACAACTCAGCATTGCTAATAATAATAATAGGAACAGTAATAATAATGAAATAAAATGGCAACAACCAATGTGCACAGAGAGCTTTCCAGTCTACGTGCACATTTTCGTTTCACCACAAAACCCTGCGATCCTAGGAGGTGGGCTGTCCAGCTATGGCCTCCCTTTCACAAGTAAAGAAACCAAGGCTGAAATGCTTTGTCGACCTGCCCGTGGTCACACCGCTGGTAGGTGCCAGCCAGGACTCAAATCCAGGCTCCCGGCTCCCCCCAGCGCCCTTGCTGTGACACCAGGCTGCTCCGGTGAGCCTGGGTGCAGGGCCGGGCTCAAGGTGGTGGGCAGAGCTGGGCAGGCAGAAACTCTGACGAGTGGCCCAAAAAGAGCCCAGGGCTTTCATTTCAATTCCCCGACCCTCAACCTGTTAACACAAGGTAATATATGTTCATTGTTTGGAAAAAAAAAAACAGATAAGCATAAGAACAGGGAAATAATAATTGCCCACTCAGAGATAAGCATTTTGAACATTTTAGTGCACCACAGTATCATCCTTGCAGATACTTTTTCTTCATTTTGACACATCTTTCCTCACAAAAACGGAATTCTGTTCCTCCTGCCGTTTTGTAAACGTCTCATTCCATGTACTGTGAATATCTCCATGTCAGATACACTTCAACAATATTTTTCTCATTTCGTTACAAATGTTAGACATACAGTTTTTATGATTGCAGAAATAACCATAAGGTTATATGCTCATTGTAGAAATATTCAAATTCAAACCATACAGAAATGCCCAGCAAAGGAAGCAAACGCTTTACTTAATCCCACCCTTGGGGCCTAAGCAGTGTTGCTACATTTCACATTTCCTGTTCATGTTTTTCCGTGCACACTCTAGACATAATGAACATATGTGTCTATATACATTTTTTTTCTCTGCCAAGTGGGATCACAGACTGTTGTGCAGTTTGCTTTTTTCCTTCCTCTGGTGAGGACATTTTATTGTCTCAGTCCCTGAGGTTCTAAGGCATCTTTGTTCCAATCCTGGGGAAAGGAAACCATGAGGCTGGAGAAGGGACAGGATAGTGGGTAGTAGCAACTCAGGGCTGGTTCCAGCGATCCAACTAGAAACCCTCTGAGAGGAGGGGACCGCAGCTCAGGCAGCCCCTTGCCGCTCACCCGGAGGAAGCGGGTAAACGGTGCTACCTCACCACCACCCCGCGGCCACCTGAGAGGAGGGGTCCCGCGGCACCAGATGGCCCCATGCCCCCTCATGAATGCTCTGTGCCTCCCCAGGTGTGTATGTTCTCACGACCGCCCTGATCCCCATCTTGGAGAAAGAACACGACCCCAGAGTGGTGAGTTGACTTTGGGGATGTTTTGTAAGTAAATGACTTTGCTCCTGATGGGAAATCAGTGGTCCTACGTTTGTTGCCCCAACTGTCCCGAGGGGGCCATGCTGTCCACGTCCATAGGGGGAGCCAAATTCTGTCCCCTGGGTCCATGGGCCTTCTGTTGGATAATCTGAGATCCAGCAGCGGTGTGCCAACCCAGACGGCGTCCAGGTGGGTCTAGGGAGGGGCCAGTGAAGTGGGGAGGGATCCAGGTCAAGGTGAGGGTCAGCCTGCGGCTTTGTCCTCAGGACACACGTACTTGAGGGGCTTGTAGGCGTGGCCTGGGATTCCAGAATGCTCGCTCTGGCAGTAGAGACTTCCTGGGAGCCGGCTGTCCATCCTGCCCCCCCTGCCCCACTCTCAGGGGCCCTCCACCCTCCCTGCTCCTGCCTCTTGCCGCGGCTGGGTGGCTGCTGCCCATACACAACCAACGAGTCCCCTGCCAAAAGGGAGGCAGAGCTGTGCAAAGCCCCAGCCCTCACTGTAGGCTCTTCCCCAGTGTCATCTGGGAGTTGGCAAAGCCTTCAGAAAGGGGAGCTTCTGAAGAGCAGGGGGAGCCGGGGAAGGCAGTCAGCAGTGGGTGGGTGGGTGCACTTCCTGGAGAACCTGCCTCTCAATGGGGAGGGGACAGGCTAATGGGTTACAGTGACGGAAATCAGAGGAGTCGGGAGGAAGGCTGCATTCTCTGTGCTGTGAGGGCCAGAATAATGACCTCCCCTGATCCGAGAGGTCCAGGTCCTAGTTCCTGGCACCTGTGAATGTCACCTTGACGTGGCCAAAGGGGACTCTGCAGGTGTGATTAAGTTAAGGGTATTGAGATGGGGAGGGTATCGTGGATTACCCAGGTGGGCCAGTGTAGTCACAGGGGTCCTAAGAAGAGGGCCAGAGTCAGGGGAGACTTGACAGTGGAAGCAGAGGCGGTCGGCATGGTGCAGCCCCAAAGCAAGGCATGCGAGTGGCCTCTAGAAGCTGGAGAAGGGAAGGAACGGATCCCCCCTGAAACTGCCAGAAGGAATGCAGCTCTGCTGACACCTTGATTTTAGCCCCATAAGACCCGTTTCAGACTTCTGAATTCCAGAGCTTCCAGTGGGGAATTCATCTGCGACTTTATAAGCCTCTAAGTTTGTGGTCATTTGTTGCAGTAGCAACAAGAAACCAATACGCTGCTTGACAGAGAAGAGGGATGGGAGGGTATTATGAACTTTTCTGTACATATCTCCATTATATTTATTGCAGGTGACAGTCTCCTCTGGAGGAATGTTGGTTCAGAAACTGAATACCGATGACCTACAGTCAGAAAGGACAGCATTCGATGGTACCATGGTCTATGCACAAAACAAAGTACGTGAGGGGAGTTTCTCAAGGCTGCCACCTGGGTGCTTTTCCAAGGAAGGCTGATTCTGGGATTCACGTTAATTTGGACCATAGTAATTCCCAGCAGCACCTGAATGTTCCCCAGTGGAGAGAGAACCCTCTTCTCCATCAGGAGCCTGGCCCAGCCCAGCTCTGCCTGGACCAGGGTGGGGCTGGGGGGCTTCAGCTAGCCCCTAGGAAGAGCCACAAAGGCCGCCACCTCTCTTCCCTGGTTTCTTAGACCCACAAAGAGCATGGTGAGAGCCGGTGGCCGCCACAGCAGGAGCCCAGCAGGGGTTCCTTGCCCGGCACGGCTCAGAGGGAATATGGACCCAGGAAGTCACTCCTCTCTCCCTGGGCAGCCCCTGCTCACTGGCTGGACAGATGCCCCTGGAACAACGCTGGGTTTCCGGGCTCCCTTTGAAGGGCATGTGCATCCAATTCTGAAAGGAAAGGGCAGGGGTCCAGATCTCATGCCGGATCTTAACAGAAAGTGTTGTCACGCCGTCGTTCATCAGCTCATCACAGCTGTTTTTAGAAGCCGGCTATATACCTTCCACATTTATAGTTCTGGCCCCTCAGTTCATTACTTGGGTGGGCTCCCTCGTCGTTTGTGAAGCTGCCAGTGCCCACCAGCTGTCCCTCCTGTTGGTGTGGTCTGCCTCTGTCCGAAACCGCCCCCCCTGCGCCCTGGCTCTGCCCCGCTTTCCCTCAGCGAGCCCCAGGCCAGCTCCTGGTGGATTACTTCTCATGACTCAATCCTGACAATTGAAGGAACCATACTTCTTGACAGTTTTTCCAGGGAACATGGGAACAAACCACTCACTCCGTAAATGAGGCCCAGATGGAGCTCTTTGCAAAACGTAATCAAAGTGCCCTGGGATTGGGCAGTAGTCTCCCTGCAGCTGAGGCTTAAGTGGGGGGTACTTGATATTTCAGGGAATTTGCAACAGCTGTGTTCTCTAAGCATCCCCAGTACGCGTCCTACACTCTAAGGCAGGAGTTCCTTCACAAGTCCACAGACACCCGCTCAGTGCCGGCCTGAGGTAGCGGTGGCCAGGGTACACAGTGAGCGGGCCCCAGCAACGAACACCGCAACACAAGCAACTAGGAAAGAGGACTCTCTGGGTGTCATTTCCGGAGGGGGAGGGGAGGGGGAAGCCCCCGGGCAGCGTGCGGCGTTGGCGTTCCCTCATTTCCGGTGCTGGTCTGCGTCTCAAACGGAGGGGCCGGGACGCAGCGCTGGGTTGTAGCCGGAGCTTGTGGGGTAGAGAGCCGATTCTAGAGCAAGGTGAAATCTGACATGGGGGGCGGGCGAGGCAGGGTAGGGGCCCCCTTGCCCCCCTCCCGTTTGTTCATCCTCGCCCCCCACCCACCCCGTGCAGAGGCAGCAGGTGGTCCTGACGGAGCAGTGGGCCCGAGCGCACCCGACCATCCACTTCTCGTGCATGCATCCCGGCTGGGTCGACACCCCAGGTAGGTCTTTCATTTCCACGGCGCCTGCGTTTCATCTAAAGGTATCTTGGGCGGCCGCAGGACTGACTCTGCCCTGGACTGGCCTAAAACCAGTATCAGGAGGACTAGGAACGGCTTCGTTTCCACTGAGAGGGGCAGGCTGGTCCTCACAGGCGGAGCTGCTGTTAATCTGCCCCGCGCCTGGCGGAGAGAGGGGGCGGCCCTGGGGTGGGGTGCGGCTGGGGGCCCCTCCCTCGGGACGGGCGGAGCCAGTGCACACTGAGTGTCGGAGAGGAACGAACCGAACCGAGGGGGGCAAGAGGGACCGAGGGAAGTCAACGGGAGACGCTGGGAACGTGGGGATAGGCCAGGCCACCTCGCCGCCGCCGCCCGGGTTCCTAGAAGTAGTGATGCACACAGGTCAGTAACAATCACGAAGGAGACAAGTGGAATTTTCTGGAAGCGCGTTGGAGCAGCAGGGAGGGAGAGAAGAGCTCTCCTCGGGATCTGGCCCTCCCAACTCCGTGGCCTCGGGTAAATCACGTGGGCTCTGTAGCTCTTTCCTCCGCCCCTGAAAACAGCAGCACAGGAGCACCCCCAGGACACCTGAGAGCCCAGAGCTGCTCACAGCCGTGTCTGGATACTGACGCGTGTGTCCTCACAGCCCCACTGCGGTGGGCACTAGCATCATGCCCATTTCCAGATGGGGAAACTGAGGCACGGGGGGGCCAGGATGGGCCGGCTGGGCCCGGCCACAGTGTCGTGGGAAGCAGGCTCTCTCGTACACGTGCTGTCGTCCTTTCTGAAAGCCGGTTGAGCAGAAGCCTTAACGTTTGTATATACATCCTTGGAATTCATCCTAAGAAATAATGAGAGATGTGGAAAATGAGGTTCCTCATCACAGCACTCGTGCTAGGAGAGTGAGTTAATAAATTATGGAGCACCTGTACAAGAAATGTGTTCAGCCCTGAAAACTGCTGGGGAGAAATGTCTATGGGAAAGGAAAACTGCACTGTACCATTAAGTGAATGTATCAGTCCCCCAAACTGTACTGCCTTAGGGTCTTATTTTTGCTACGCCCATATCCCCGTGGAAGAAGGCGTATGTTGGTGCCACGCAGCATCCCATGGAGCTGGCGCGGACCCGCCCTCTGGGGCACGGATCTGAGGACGTCTGGCAGCCTCCTGTTTTACATGCAGAGGGGGTGTCCTCAGCCAGGCACACCAGGAGGGACTCAGGCCAGGGGTGTTGCGAGGGGGTGGCTTCTTCTTGTCGCTTCTGGATGGGAGACATGCCCAGCCCTGCCTGACCAGGTAGCTCCGTCAGGCCGTGGAGGGCAGCCAGCCTGTCATCCTCCCAAGGACATCACCCTGACAGTCCTCGTGTCAACCTGTGTGCTTGCAAAATCTGTGCTCCAAGCCCACCCCCTGGATCCACCATCGGGGTCAAGGTGCAGTTTGCCCTCTATTGTCCACAGGTCACAGGGCAACGACTGGGCCTCTCGGGTGCAGATGGCCTGTCTGGGGACACAGAAGCCCGAGGGAGGGCTGGGCAGGGCCTGAGGCCGGGGACACTTGTCCTCCCCGAGTGCTGTGACAGAGGATTCAAATTCCTTCTCTTTGCTCATCAGTATTTCCTAATTTTTCCACAATTAGCAAGTACTGTTTCTATGAAAAGAAAAAAAAATTACTTTTAATATAAGAACTGAGGGCCTTAGATTAGATGATCCTTTCTCTCTCTGAAATCCTCTGATCTCATTACGGCTTTCAGACGTTGTTTTCTCTGCCTCCTTTTCTTTCCTTGGCTTCACGAGAGAACAGTTTTGTTTCCCAGCGTGCTCACTGTTGGGACAGTGTGTTCCCCGAGGTCTGTGGGCGGCGGGGCTGGGCCTCCAGTGGTGAGGACGGGGGCCCTGGGGAGGTGACACCAGGAGGGGAACCTCTGTGTAGCCGGGTGTGGGGGGCAGGGGGAGGACGAGTTAGAGGAGCTTTGGCAGAGGAATGAAGAAGTTCCTCCCCTTCTTACTACACTCCTCCCTAAAAAGCAGGAAACAGTAGTGCAGCCCGAGGAGCCATTAGCCAGGATCCTCAGAGAGGTCAGAATCCTTGGCGAGAGATGGTTCACCCAGGAAGCGGGAGTCTGATCCCCTCTCAGCTGCAGCGTGACCCTCCTTTCTTAGGATAGAAAGTGGGGAGGTGCTGGAGATTTTGCTCCCAGGGGACGGGCTGGTCTGGGCGCCCGGGGCCCAGGGGACACGGGACCCAACACACTCGGGGCTCTGGTGAGCAGCACTTCCCTCCCAGGCCGCAGGGTGACACCTCAGGGGCTTTGTGACAAGGCTGTGTGAAATCTGGACAGCCTGGAGGAATGCTGTGTTCAAGTGGAAAGAGGGCAGTCCGTGGTCCCATTCCATTTTATCGTTGTTATTTTGTCATTGGAAGAAGCCAAGCGCGGGCAGCGTCCTGGCTTGAGGATGCTGTCCTCACCTCCCTGTCCGTGCCCACCCCCCCGCCCCTGCAGGTGTGCGGTTGTCGATGCCCGGGTTCCACGCCAGGCTGGGGGCCAGGCTGCGCTCTGAGGCCCAGGGCGCGGACACCGTGCTGTGGCTGGCCCTCACCCCGACTGCCGCCGTGCAGCCCAGCGGCCGCTTCTTCCAAGGTGACTTCCTCCCTGGGTGTGAAGGCGCCGCCGACCCTCCTCTCTGTGCAGCTCGGGTCTGGGAGGGACTGTTCCCCTTCCCCGTGATTGTGCCCGGCCTTCCTTGGCAGGGCGGCTCCTTCGCCTGTCGGGGCGCTTTGTGAAGGGCCTCCCCTCTGACTTCGCACCACCCGCTTTTTCCATCCACCTTTCTGAACTCAGTGGGTCCCTTGAGGATGAAATCCTCGGGTTGTCATCCTTGTCCTGAGTCTTGGGAGAGGCCGGGCCCTGTGGGCACCGCGGAGATGAACGCTCCCTCTCCGAAGACCCGGGGATGGGAGCTGCAAGCAGCAGTGCAAAGGGAATGAGTCTCTTCTTTCTGCTTCCGGGGGCAGTTATCTGTTGCGGGTTTGCTCCCAACCTGGGCAGCATCCCGACGGGCAGTCTGAGAGGAGGCATGCTGAGGGCGGATGCTGGAGGCCGGGGCCTTCTGCCTCTTTCCCCACCACGGATGTGGCCGCCTGAGCCATGATGGAGCTTTGGTGACCCTGTGGTGGCTGGGGGCGTGGCCGTACCTTCTCCGGTTCTCAAACACTCCACACTCCCCAAGCCCAAACCCCACCCCCGCCGGCACCCATGCCTGAGGACCCTCCCCCCAGCCCGCTGGAGTCCCTCAAAACCCAGCCCGACACCTGTCCTCCCCAACTCGGTCTCCCTTCTGTAGCACCTCATCGTCTGTGGGGACCCTTGAAGGCAGGGGTGGCATCTAACTCTGTCCGGTGTGGGCCCCGCCCCGGCAGATGTCCGTGACGTGACTGACCCGGGGCCCGAGTGGCGGGCAGAGGCTCGTCCACGCCGCCTCGCTGCTCACACCTTTGTTCTTCCCTCTCGCTTTTAGACCGGAAACCAGTGCCCACACATTTGCCTTTTGCTAGAACATCGTCCTCACCGGCTGAAGAGGAAAAACTAATTGAAATCCTGGAAGAGCTAGCTCAGAGATTTAAATAGGCCAGGCCAGACCCAACGCGGGGCTGGAACCGCCTCAGAAAATATGGGAAGGTGTGGCCTAGGGTTAGACCAGTACACGGACCCCACGTCTAGACGTCCCCGTAGATTGGCCCATATTCCACTGCTGTGGTCTGAGCTGCTTCCTCTCCTTCTGCAGTCATAGAAATAAGCCCCGTTCTTTATACAAAGCCTAGTATTGAAGCCGTGACCCACCATCTCCTCACTGTGGGACCACAGGTGGGTTACTTACCCTCCGGGGGCCTCATTTTCCCTGTCAGTGGAGATTTTAGTGCTACTGACCTCAAGGGGTGGTTTTAACGATTTCGTGAACTACTAGTAATGCACTTAGAAGAGGGCTTGGTGCGTCGTAAAGACCTGATATAGGTTTGTTAGCTGTTAACATCAGCATCTAACTGACGAGTGTGCTAAAACTCACGGAAAAAAAAAATCCCCCTAAGGGTTACCCCCTGTAGCAATGAGGAGCCACACAGAATGGGAGCTTTTATATTAAAGTAAATACGACTGGGGCTGGGAACTAGCGAATCTGCCTCTTCCGCAGTATCTTCTTTTCCCGTGTAAATTTCTCCTTTGGGATGTGGTTTTTTCCTAAGATTCCATGGCCTGGTTTATTTACATTTGCTACGATTAGAAGTGGCATGGACATACATACACTACCAAAGTAAAGTAGCTAGCTAGTGGGAAGCAGCTGCACTGCGCTGGGAGATCAGCTCCGTGCTTGGTGACCCCCTAGAGGGGTGGGATAGGGAGGGTGGGAGGGAGCCGCAAGAGGGAGGGGATATGGGGACGTATGCATATGCATAGCTGATTCTCTTTAAAGCAATTACACTCCAATAAAGATGTTAAAAAAAAAAGTGGCTTGAATTACGCACCTGGCATTCCGGCGCTACTGTTTGGTAAAACTTCTAAGCTATTTACATTTTATGTCTTAGTGACGCTGGGGAAAGTTGTAACAAAAATCGGTGGACAGATTTAGGATAGCTCCCTACACGTTCTGGATGGTCACGGCGAAATAAACCCACAGCGGAGGAGAACCCAGCTGGGCACCGCTCACCCAGTCCCACGGTGCGGGGCCTTCAGACGTGCCTGCGGTGCTCAGGTCCAGGCTGTCAGCCGAGGAGCCCCTAGGAAGGGGCTTTCTGGTGAGTCCGCCTGGAAGATCAGTGAGCAGCGGCCCCCCGGGCATGAATCTCTCCTTTCCTGAAGGAGGACGCGGGGGGCTGCCGCGGTGCTGGGTGTGGGCGGTGCTGGGTGTGGGCGGTGCTGGGGGGGGGCGGTGCTGGGTGGGGGGGGGGCGGGGCGGGCAAGGGCAGGCTGGATGGAGGAGGGGCAACCCAGCCGCCCCTCCCACCGGCCCTTTGACAGCGTGCAAGTAAGTCATCGACTTCTTCCCACTTATCTGTAAAATGGGCCTCATGAATTTTTACGAAGGCTTTTCCTGGCTGTATTTTTCCTGAGTCCTCTCTCCTTCATTTGGAAAGTTTATCAGCCACAGGTAAAGCAGCCTTGTGTGAAAAATAAACAAAATAAAAAGGTCTGCTCAGCCAGCCATGGTGAACGCCAACGCAGGGCTGCTGGAGTGCGTGTGTGTCACATGGCACAGCTCGACAACAATGACAGGACCACAGGTGCAGGAAGGCTTCCAGAGATTTATTTTAAACCGTGGCGGTAGCTTGCATTGAGTCTTTGACATTGGTCATGGCTACACATTCATTTTGGTTAGCGGGAAGCACAGTGGGAAAGTGAGCAGAGTTCAGAAACGTTCACGACATTCAGCAGCATTTGAATGGAGAACTGGATACATTTAACATAGTGGGAAATCCCTGCTTATTCCCACCTAATCACATTCAGGAAGTCAATGTCAAGACTGCTTGGTCTGGTTGGGGGAATCTAGTGGCAGAGGGTGTGGCAATGCCAGCAGGGTTTGGCTAGAACCACATTTGATAAATCTCTTCCAGCTTTGGGCGTATTACATTTTCAGCCTGACCCCTTGGAGAATCTCATTTCAAAAAGAAATAAAAAGACATCCATAAAGCAACACGCCCGCTGCAGCCAGGTTCCAACGTGGCTGTAGACTGGTGGGCGTGCAGGGTGGAAGCGTCCGTGTCCCCTGTTGTGGGGACAGTGGCAGGCAGGCACGAATGTGGGGCTAGCACCTTCCCGGTTGTCCAGTTAGTAACAGTTTTTGGACTTTTCATATAAAGATTTTCTTCTGCAAAATGACAGTACATTTGAAAAAAAAGCAGATGGCGTAAAACACAAATATGTAAGTATACAGTGGTTACCAGCGACACAAGTATTTTGGTCCATACTTCATATGCTACTAACATAAGGCAGCCATCCATTTAAATGAAAGAAAAAGTGTGTATAAGTGAAATACTTTTTTCAAACCATTTCTCCTTTTTGTGTTACAGTTTACCCTCTCATGCTTCCCAGAGAACCAAGGGGGATAAAAAGGAGAAAGGATCCTAAATATCAAAGTCACATTGTAAAACTAACCTTTAAGCCGACCTGCAATTCCCCTTCTCTCCCAAGAAAGTCAGATACACTTCTGTACACTCACGAAGGTGAACATTTTGAGGTATTTGTTTTTAATGAGATGGTACTATGATTGACTTGCACCTTCACCATCTTTTTCAAACCTCCTGGGCTCTAGACGGGAAAATACTGGAAGCAGTTTACTTGATGTGACACAAGACAAAGGCAGTGGGATATGCTCCCGTTGACCTGAGTGAAGTCAGCCACGTGCAGGCGGGTCACTGGTAATGGTTAGGTCAGTTTAGTAATAACAGTCATGGAATCATAGGATCACGGATTGGAAGGGATCTTAGGAACAATCATTGAATTCAACTTCTACTCAAGGCTTTTAATCTCCACATCTATTCCACTATAAATAGACAAGGGGCTACATACTGTCTGTTCCAAAATTCCCTGGCAAAAGAAACACAAAAGAGGAATCCCATTCCAGTGTTGGACAGATCTAATTTTACACCCTGCTTTCTTGTGTTTGGCCTAAACAGGCTTCTTGGTGGAAAGGATAATGTTTAAAGGCAAAATTACAAACTAAAAATATGGATGTCCCTGAATTAAGTTACGGACACATGATATTTGGGCACTGAAGGATAAAGGCAAGTGGATGGAATACAAGTATCAGTACTAGGAAGTACCGAGGCCCGCGGTGGGACGCCGGGATGCCCCTGCTCGGTAGAGTCGGGTCTCCAGGGCGGTGGCTGCCTGAGCTCTTTTACTGTCGCCGAATTGAGAAAGAACATTCCCTTCCGCTTGGCGAGTGCCACTGCGATGAGGATTTATCACATTTACCACATTGTACTGAAATGACCATTACTTGCAAGAACGATTCAAAGCCAGAGGGAAATGAGGGCAGCAGTGGCCTGCTTGCTCACGGGAAGGCCGTGTGGGTGCAGTGCCACTGCTGTCCAGAACAACCTCCTCCACAGGTCAAGGCCTGTCCTTTTTCAAAGGGGAGCTCCTAACCTGGGCCCCCAGGTAATAGTGGAATCAGTATGCCGTAAGCTTATCCAGGCCAAGTCTGTGCAAGCAGTGGTCTCCAGCCCCACCTCACAGCCTCCAGTGAGGGGCTGTGCCCCCAACAAAGTTCAAAAATTAGTTACCAGGGGTCATTTTAGGATAATAACTCCAGGTACTTACAAAGAAAAAGAAACTTTGATACCAGCCTCAGCTGCAGGGAAACTTGACTCTCTGGGTAGAGGTGCGTGGTGAACCGTGTGCTGCCTCTCTCTGTGGCCACGAGCATCTGCATCTCACGGTGACAAGAGCTCAGGCTCCAGGACTGCAGTTGTGCACTTGATGTTCTCTGGCAGCTCCAAACCGCCTGTGGGCCCCGAGCACCAGGCTGATGCAGGTCCTGGGCCTTTCTTTACGCTGCTCCCACAGCCTGGGCTCACAACAACTCATCCTTTAACTCTCAGCTCAGAAGCCCTTTCCTCTGCAAGGTCCCCTGGCTCCACCCGTGCGGGTAGGAGCACCTGCGCAGCTCCTGGAACAGGACCCCACAGCCCTCTGTCACTGGATTTACCACCTGGCACTGAAATGATCCATCTAGGCGACAGGATGGACCTCGTGACCCTGGGCCTGGTTCAAAGCCTGGAGTGTGGTGGACACTCAACAAAGGGTTGGACTGGACGAGAATTGGAGTCTCAAGGGTCATCTAGATCCCTCAGTGCTCAAGATGGACTTAATCTCTGTTTCCCAGTCATGTCGCTAGATAGGCACTTGCACATCCAGAAAAACATAACTTTGTTTTAAAGGAGAGGAAAAAAAGAATGTTTTTGGCAAAATGCTTTCCTTCACTTTAAAATATAAATCTTAGTGGACAAGGTCATTTATATACAATTAAACTACTATGAAAAGGCCAAACCAAAGGAATGTCATTTAATGGATATTTATGTCCAGTAACTTTGATAACATAGTTTAGATCTAGTTCCTTGCTTAAAAGGCAAAATTCAGGCGTTAAAAACTGATTAATGTTAAGAAAAAAATAAATTCTGCTTTTGAAAAAATGAACCTTAAAACAGGAAAAGAAAGGCAATGTTCCATAAGAAGGTCAATGAAGAGACTGGCTCAGCGCCAACCCACACACAGAGGGTGAGGTGGGCTTTCAGTGCCCCTGGATTTCCACTTAAACTTTGTAGCTGGGGTGGTCTGTGGGGAAGAGTGTAGGAAGGAGTTTATGCTGATGGAGACCTGCAGGAAGCACCTCACTGCACATACCCATCCGCTTGGAACCACAGCCTGGGGCCAAAGGCTGTGCCTACAATGAGAGGAACAGACCCGGTTCCGAGAGCTCCCTGCCTCGAGGCTGGAAGTCATTGCTCCCCCTCACGCCATTACCAGTTAATGTTCTAAAACAACTGTTCCTCGAAAATTCTTTCAGGTTTCCCTTGTTGATACCTCTGCGATCTCTAACTGCCTGGTGTGACTATAGTGTTTTGTGCTTGGAACATTCTAGATGTCTGAAGATCCCTTCCAGTTTTTGTGATTTTATGATTCTTTGAATAATTCAAACAATCCAGTAAGAAATACATCATGGTTGATTGACCTCAGATAAAAAGACACATGACTCCAAGTACTTAAAACCACTTGTGCTACTGTGGAGACAACCCAGGCAGTTAAAGGTTCCAGTAACATCATTTCTTTGGAGAAACTGAGAGCATGTGATTGGTTCTATCCTACCCAATGGAGGACAGCCACGTGCACGGTATGTGCGGGTTTGCCACTTTCCCAGCATAATCCTGTTAGGCTTTACTTGCCAGAGCTTCTGTATGTTGAAGTAACAGAGCAAAAAATATATATAAAGTGCAATTCCAGTGGGGTAAAACAAGAACTATGAGAGTTAACCCAGACAGGAGAAAAGCCAAGCGCTGGCACCAGCTCCCACTCCTAATGAATGAAGCCTCTATTCCATAAAAATGCTTGGAAGGCACCCCGACACCAACACATATCTACGAGTTACAAAAATGGTGGAGATAATGTAATACTCAAGAATTCACAGTATTATAGACACACACAGTTGGCGTGCTAAGCGCTTCTCACCAAGTTCAAGCACCTACACAAATGAGGAGAAAGGAAAAGGCAGGGCAACGGATACCTTGACATATCTGTGGTTACTGATCGTGACTCTCGTCACCAACGAGGTGTCCAGTGGTTTCAACCTCTGAGTGGCCCTGTGGGCTGGGATACAGACAGGCTGGGAGGGAGATGGCTGGACTGAAGTGCAGGGTCACAGACCAGAGGGACCACGGTGTCACATGTGGTCCAAAGGAGACAATCAGCTTTCCCAGTGGGGTCTGAGCTCATCGAGACCGAACTCAGATCCACGTCAGGTCTGCCGCGCACCTGATCCACCGTCTCCCTATCGCTGTGCTTGCCTCTCTATACACAGGCCGGGCTCCAAAGTTCAGGAAGGGAAAACATAGCGATTCTTTCCTACAACTCATTTCCAACACACAGTCCTTTATTACATACAACTTAAGTGGCTCCAGGTTCTAGTAGTAAACTACAAAATAGATATGAGTTTTTTTGTTTTTTTGCGGTATGCAGGCCTCTCACTGTTGTGGCCTCTCCCGCTGCGGAGCACAGGCTCCGGACGCGCAGGCTCAGCGGCCATGGCTCACGGGCCCAGCCGCTCTGCGGCATGTGGGATCTTCCCGGACCAGGGCACAAACCCGTGTCCCCTGCATCGGCAGGCGGACTCTGAACCACTGCACCACCAGGGAAGCCCAATATTTGAGTATTTTAAATTCCCTTTTTAAAGCTCTCTCACAGAGCAGTCATGCAGAAGAGACTCAAGTTAGTTATGATGGCTTTGGCTGATGGCAAGCAAGGATTGTGTGGAAGTGGCAGTTAAGTGATAAGTGGTAATTGCTGTGTGTGTGTGTGTGTGTGTGTGTACACAACCTTAGAGTATGGTCACATGGGCCCATCTGCCCTGATGTCCCAGGTCATGGCTGTCATGTACCATGGCTGCATGGGGCACACCCACTGTCCTGCTTCCCAAAGCTGCAGCAGCAGAATCATCTCAAGGAAGCCCGTCCCCCAGAAGCACACTTGGTCAGTGTTGGGGGAGGGATAATCCAAGTATGGCTGGGAGGCCTTCTCCCAGTTAGAAAGAAAATTAATGATCACGAGGGGGAAAAATTACTTTCAGGAAAAGAGGAAAAAAAAATAGGGAGGAGTTCAACTACTACCACCCCAAATTGTCAGATCAAAAGAGAACAAGATCCTGTGGAGGTAGGGCTCAGATAGGGAAGGGCAAGTAATTGGCCTGTTTAACTGCGAGGCTCTGCTTAATTAACCTGATGAACCCCAAGGACCTGGGGATCCCCCAATGCTCCTGACAGGTGAGGGCTGAATGAGGTGGCACTTGTGTAAAGTGCTTAGAACGGGGCGAGCACATAGCTCATGCCTGCTGCTAATTTCAATTCTATTTTTACAAATGAACATAAGATTTTTTTTTTTTCTTTGCGATACGCGGGCCTCTCACTGCCATGGCCTCTCCCGCTGCGGAGCACAGGCTCCGGACGCGCAGGCTCAGCAGCCATGGCCCACGGGCCCAGCCACTCCGCGGCATGTGGGATCCTCCTGGACCAGGGCACGAACCCGCGTCCCCTGCATCGGCAGGGGGACTCTCAACCACTGCGCCACCAGGGAAGCCCCCAAAAATAAGATTTTAAAAAAGAACTTCAATATCCCAAGTTGAGTCACTACACACAAGAATATCTCAATTTATCAAGTTTGAGTGGATTCCCTTAAAATTAGCGTTTAGATTCATCTCCTAAAGCCTCCCCCTCCCCCTCTTTTTTTTTTTTACATTCCCAACTGGAACACAGCATGAACTGTAGGATTCAGTACCTTTTATGTCTCAGATCACACAATTTTAGTATGAAAGTGTGCAAAGTGTTCTCATAAAATACATGAAGATAAAAATCTTTAAATATCTCGTTTTGAAAGAAGAAAATACAGACGGTGAGGAATAAAGCAGGATACAACCTCGCAGCAATGAACATGTTCAAGTTCAGAGGTGACATCACATAGAACAACGCATTTTAAAGACACTATTCTTGAAGGACACAGGGTTTTGTTGTTTTGTGTTTAATATGAAGAGCGACAGGGAGCTGTGTCAATAAAACTAAAACCTAAAAGGCTCAGAAAGCTCCAGCTGAATTAGAAATGATCCAGGCACTGAGAGTTGAAGGCCTGAGTTATGATAATCTACTCTGTGGCTGCGAGTGGCTTTCTCACAACATTTGTTTTTAATGCAGGAAAGACAGAGAAAAACTGAGGCAGAAACACAAGGTCATTTCCACTCCATGAGAACATGTACGACCTAGATATCACAAACAGATCACTCTCAGGCGATTCAAGAGTCAGCTGGGAAATCCACATGAATGGTTTTCCAGGTCTCTCAATGGGAGGGGATTTCTACGAAAGCAGAAACACTGCAAATAAACTGTGAATACGTACACTCTGGGGAACAGCCGATGAAGCCGAGGGTGGATACATAGAGAAGAAAAAGATGCCGACCACGAGATACGTGTCCAAGTGAAGGAAACACGGAAACTACTTTATAACTACCGAAAACACCCTGAACGGTTATACACGCCTCATTTCTCCGACACACAAAGCAACAACTAAAACGAAGTGGTGAAAAATATAAAACTTAAAACACCCCACACTGAGTTTGCAGTATACTCAAAACAAGGTAGCACAGCCAGACTGTATAAACCACTTGTTAAAAAAATATCCTCTTTTATATCGTATGAACAAGTTGCAAGAGTTCCCTCGCAAGAGCTCCCCGACCGCTCACCGCCGTGTGTGCGGGTCACACGCAAGCTCAGCTCAGCTCTTCAGCTTCTCTCCCACCACTCACGCATCTGCTTTACAGCTCCAGTCATGATTTAGGTTAGAACAACCGTTTCTTGAGTAAATACTATCTTTCTGGTGCCTGGAAGGGGCATCAAGACACAACCGGGGTCATATCCCACAACTGTAAAAAGAAGAAGATCTCTGATGAACTACCATTCAACTGTGTTGAGCATCCGCAGTCCTGGTAACTGAATTCAAGTGTATTTTTTAACTTAACAAGGAGCTAAGTACTATACGAACATCATTTATAAATCTATAAAATAGTATTTGTCCATCAAAAAGTTCAACATAACCCTCAAAAACAGGACAATGGCAGCTGGAAATTTTAATCCGGCTGATGGAGAATAAAGGCAGATTAGATTCATTCAAGGGGGAAGGGAAGTAACATATGAGGCAACAAATGGGTACCAAGATGTGCTGTGTCCTTTCTATATCTCATCTCATCTTCCAAACAGTTCTACGAAATGTCTCATTTTCAAAAATAAAGGAACCAAGCCTCCCAGAATTTACTTTAAACGTGCTCAAAGTCACAGAGGTCTGGTGGCTTCCAAAGGGGGTTATTTCAACTGCCCCATCCTGCTGCTGCCTCCAAGAAGGGACCAGAACGGGCCCAGGAAGTAGGGCTCAGTGAACGAGGCAAGCCTGAGCCTCTGGGTGCCTCAGAGAATGACACAGGTGTGGCCCCTTCAGTCCTGTGCCTCTGCTGTGTCACAAAATCCACGTGGTCTAGCGCAGTCCTCAGGCCCTGGAGGACTGCTCCTGGGTAACTGATCTCACGGGGAAAAGATCTTGTTTATTACTTGTTGGCTCATTCAATGCTCAGCTCAAACCCCCTCCTGAAGCCATCTCCAGCAGCACTATCTCCAGCTCCTGAACTCGTCCAGTAATTCTTGTCCATATTACTCTTTGGGCTGCTGAACATGCGACCTATTATTAACTGTCTTTCTAAAAGTATGTCCCCAGTAGACTAGCTGTTCCTTTCAGGCGAGAGCCATGTCTTATTTTGGTGTGCACAGCCAGTGACTGTTCACGGCAGGTAGCAGGTTCTCAAAAATGCTCACTGCCAAGGGTAAGCTTTGGAGCAGACCTCATGTGGTCTTGGGGCTCCTGTATATTTACACAGAGCCAAAGATGGAAAGCTTCTAAGATAAGAGAGCATCCTACCTTAATAACCTTGTCAGTTCCCGAAGTCAGTAACCATCCTCTGGTGGCATCAAAATGCACATGCACGATGTTATGTTTACTGTCGTGGAAGGTCGCCGTGGGTGCACGCCTGGAGGGAGCAAAGAGAGTTTCCAAGAGTGAAAGGCAGTAGTATATAAAGGAAGAAGATCTAGAGTGACATTAAGCTCTAATTTTTAGCCAAATGGCTAAAGTGACTTCACTATTAGAAACGCTCCTGGGACTTCCCTGGTGGTGCAGTGGTTAAGAATCCGCCTGGCAATGCAGGGGACACGGGTTCGAGCCCTGATCCGGGAAGATCCCACATGCTGCAGAGCAACTAAGCCCGTGCGCCACAACTACTGAGCCTGTGCTCTAGAGCCCGTGCTCTAGAGCCCGCGAGCCACAACTACTGAGCCCGTGCACCACAACTACTGAAGCCTGTGCACCTAAAGCCTGTGCTCTACAACAAGATAAGCCACAGCAATAAGAAGCCTGCTCACCGCAACTAGAGAAAGCCCACATGCAGCAACGAAGACTCAATGCAGCCAAAAATAAATAAATTAATAAATTTAAAAAAAATGGGGCTTCCCTGGTGGCACAGTGGTTGAGAGTCCGCCTGCCGATGCAGGGGAAGCGGGTTCGTGCCCCGGTCCGGGAAGATCCGACATGCCACGTTGTGGCTGGGCCCGTGAGCCATGGCCGCTGAGCCTGCGCATCCGGAGCCTGTGGTCCGCGACAGGAGAGGCCACAGCAGTGAGAGGCCCGCGTACCGCAAAAAAAAAAGAAAAAAGAAAAAAGGAATGCTCCTCAGAGCTACTTTTATTCCCTGGTGACATGTTATGATTTTTTTTAAAAAAGGGTAAAAGGATTCTTATACTCTCCAAAATGGTCAAACGATGTTGAAGTTTCTAAACGTCCTTTTGGAGATTTTGTTGCTCTGATTGAGTCTGTGAGGCTCTCTACCTGTGCTGTAAACAAATCTTTAAAACGACCCACAGTGCTTTTGCTGAGTTTGATCTCAGAAGGACTTGCTGGTAAAATAGTCTACCTTTGTCTATTGCATTAAAAAAAAAAGCACACTTGTTAAAACGCCCAAGACTGTCATTCTCATCTAAGGGCTCTTCATTCTTTCTCCTCTTTTCCCTGGTATAACTGCAGATCTGGTTTTTCTGTGGCATTCTGATGCTTTGACAAGTAAAACAATACATAAACAAACAATGTTATTTGCTTTTTAGTTTTTTAATCTGTGTATTTTTTTTAGTAAGAAGGCTGGTCAACTGCCTAGGTACTCTAGAGGCAATGCACATGTTCCCACGGAGAAGAAAGCAGAAGAAACAGTGATGTGGGAAAGGGGACAGGGACGTGGAAGGAGACTGCAGTTTTCTAATCATGTTTCACGTCGCCGCTCCTCGGCAATGGGCTCCCTGAAGATGGCTGTTAATTGCTCAATCTAGAGAACAGATCTTCAGTATCCCAAAACTGATCACTTTAAAATATTTAGAATTAAAGAATTAGGTTTAATTTGTAGTCACTTAGACTCTCTGGGTCTGTGTCTTCAATGAAGAATTAAACTAGAATATCCTGTCTCTTGCAGCTCTCTAATTTAATGAGAACTCATTAATTTCACCACATACGATGAGCAGAACATAACCAATGAACATAAATGCTTACTTATGCAAGGGCATCTTACTTAACATTTGCTATGACTAAATAAGAATGAAAAAAACACATACATTAACATTAGGGTTATCTGTAAGAGAACGCTTTGTTTTATTAATTTGCCAAGAATTTCCTTTAAATGCTGACCTCCTCTGATGCTTTTTTTTTTTTTTTTTTTTTTTTTTCGGTTCGGGGGCCTCTCACCGTTGTGGTCCCTCCCGTTGCGGAGCACAGGCTCCGGACGCGCAGGCCCAGCGGCCATGGCTCACGGGCCCAGCCGCTCCGCGGCATGTGGGATCTTCCCGGACCGGGGCACGAACCCGCGTCCCCTGCATCGGCAGGCGGACTCTCAACCACTGTGCCACCAGGGAAGCCCTACATGCAGCTTTTAAGACACCCATCTAGTACGTAAAATGATTTTACTCTAAACAGGTGTGGGGGTGGGTGGAGGTGGGAGAATTGGGCAATAAGTTCCCTATGAGATCCTGTTGTAATTCACTAAAAGGGAAACTTGGTGAAGACCATTCTGTTTACATCTGTTTTACAACAGCTGACATGAAAAAGACGACATGGGAGGAATTCCCTGGCAGTCTAAGTGGTTAGGACTCCGAGCTTCCATGACAGGGGGCACGGGTTCAATCCCTGGTGGAGGAACTAAGATTCCGCATGTCGTGCGGTGTGGCCAAAAAAACCAACCAAACAAAAAGGAACATAGATTAAAAAAATGAAAAGACAGCATGGATCTGTCCCACCCTCCCTGCCACCCCCCAACAAAGCACAGCGGCACAGTAACCTCAGGTCCTGGGTTATTGGGCGAGGCCGACCAGCAAGACTCAGCAGCTGGGCAACTGGCGGCACTGGCCTCTTAGGAGAAGTGGCTTAACTCTTCCTGGAAAACAAAAGCTCTGGAGCCTGTGGGCTAATTTGGTCCAAAATGATACCGGCTTGGGCTAGAAAGTAAACCCAGGGCTCCTGCACTGCTGGGCAATTCTCAAGAAAATGAGCAGACAGAGAGTTTGCTACAAGAACATTTCACGGCACACACCCCTGGGACTGACGAGAGCACAGAGATGATTTCTCAGCGTGCACTCTCTCCTCCTGCCCACAAGAGAACATGATCTCTTGGTGGAAAGGAGGGCTCTGCCCACCAGCCACGGTCTGCATTAGAAACCAGCAGGACTAGGGCCCTATTAGTCATGGCTGCGGCGCTGGGCGAAGCTCTTAGACCCGGCTCCCTCCTTAACCTCGACAATTCTGCGGATTGCTGGGACTTACTCCTCGTCGGTGATGGCCTCGTGACAGCTGTCACACACCCTCACTTCAAACTCGAAGCCCATCAGAGGGATGGAGGAGCGCTTGGAGCTGCACTTGCCGCAGACGGCCTTCCCGCACTTCCGGCAGTGGTGCTGGAGGGAGAGAAAACATGCTCCCTGCGGCTGCGCACCTCGGCCTGGCCGGGTAGGCTCAGGTGTGACCCATAGCGTCCAGGTGAGGATGCTAAACCAGAATGTTCCAGGAAACTGAAGGAACGCGCCAGGTGCTCCTCTTTTGGGACTGTTTATTCAGGATGAGGACTGTTTGGGAAGCACACGTGATCGTGCCACGGCCTCAGACCCCGCCCCCTTCCCCAGTCTCGGTGCTTTCCAATTATCACCGTATGAACTAGGACCCACCCAGCGGTCGGGTTATCTTAAAGCTGGGTGTCCAGAAGTGCCACCTCCAGAGGCTTCGCTGCTGGGTGAAGAACTGGGACGAAACCTGACTCAATCCACTGTCTGCACTTTGGCCGTGCTCAAGCTAGGCGACTGGCATT
Source organism: Aethalodelphis obliquidens (assembly GCF_003676395.1). NCBI lineage: Eukaryota > Metazoa > Chordata > Mammalia > Artiodactyla > Delphinidae > Aethalodelphis > Aethalodelphis obliquidens. The sequence goes on along the minus strand of NW_020837960.1, from coordinate 18,582,555 downwards.
TGACTTCCTTGGGGCAGACCAAACCCAACCGTGGAATCAGATTGAAAATGCTGTATTATACGTAGATATAAATAACTAAAACTAAGATGGAAGGAAGGAAAGTGAAATTAAGAAGAAATAAACATCACTTACATAATTTCATGGTTTGGTACCAATATAAGCTAAGCACGGCCCCTCTAATTCTAAGGTACATTTCACTAGATGCCACTAGAATTCTAAAATCATATCCCTTCACTACTGGCACCAAGTGACTACGGAAACCGAATGCAGCAGGAATGAGCTACAGGAGAGAAAGGGAATAAACTAGCGTGCGGTCACAAAGTGACTCCAGGGCAGTAATTTACTCCCACTGCAGCTCTCGCCCAGGGGCGCTACTTCCTCCAAGATCATAAGGTAAAGTTATTTCTACACAATTACATTTTGAGGAAGCATCCGTATCACCCACCTGTCTCAGGCCAATTTTCTTGCTGTCCCACATCTGCTTGAAGTTCCAGAAGAAAGGCTGATCGCACTTCTGGCAGGAATCACTGTCCAACCATTCAGGGGTCTTGTCAAATAAAGCACACAACAGGTCACAGTGAGAAGCAGCCCAGACAGTGGAACCAGTGTCACTGCCGAAACTTACATAATCAAGATGTGTTTCTAAGAAACAGAGGTGTGATTTCTCAATCATTTTGAAAATATTTCCTAAATGCCTATGATGCGTCAGGTCCTGGGGATGTAGTGGTGAAGAGAAAGAATCTCTACCATCATGGAGCTTGTAATTTATCAGGGAAGACAATATGAAAATCTTATTAATAATAGTTATTATCTGAATCAGTGTAAGGATAAGAGGCCTGAGAAGGAGAAGCTCAGAGTGCTGTGAGAGTGGGATGACCTAGGCTGGGGTTCAGGACTTTGTCTCTGACAAATGATAACAAGCTGAGACCTGGGGATGCATGGCAGGAGACCAGGCACAGTGGGCTGAGAGAGGGGCAGGATGGCTGGAGCGCATGGGTGTGTGTAAGGGGGGAGCAGGGGAGGGAAAAGGGGGGGTAAGGGGGGGAGGGAAGGGTATGAAGGGCTGAGGCTGGAGGGGATGCAGGGGCCACACCACTGACAGCTATGTTGAGGATTTAGGACGTTATCTCATCTTTCCTGATCATATGCAATTATATTTGCTCTGATTGTGTATAATTACATACACCTGCCTATTACACATGCATGCAGCTACCCGCATTGGAGGGACAGAACCTGACCACAGCGGCGGGTTCTCAGGGAAGCTACCGGTCCTCTGTCTTGACAGGGCCTGGCAGGGTGTAAGGCTCTGCTCCTTGCCTCGTGGGTCATGTAATATCCTGGCTTTGTTCACTATTCCCCAACCCCATGGCGAGTACTCTAAACTATGTCAAACAGGTTTAAAGGATGTGTTAAGCTGAAAGCTATTTTATCAAATCTTTATAGATTCTCCATAGGGGGACGCTACATTTGCTTCTAGAGTTCCATGCTCTACTCTGTAAATTCATCCTCTGGCAGAGAGATTGGTCTCTTTCCATATATCACCTAACCCAAGGAATTGGGGAAAATACACCTAACCCCAGCGTTTCCCAAAAGCGAATTCCAGGGCACGCCAATTTGACTGACAGGACACTTACTGTAAAAGAGGCCTGAGATCAAACAAGTTTGAGAAATATGGTAAACAACGGCCTCCCCTCTCCGGGCTTCACAACGGACAGCAGCACAGTAAAGGCTCAGGAAGGACTTTGTTGATGTAATCCTTTTCTGAGGAAGACCTGTTATAGAACAGACTCAGGGACTTAGCCTATTCCCCTACCTTTAAGCAGAAATGAACCGAAAGCTACATATTTTCTCAGAAAAAAAAAAAGTAAAAAGGGGACATTTTAAGAGCTCTAATTCTTAGTCTATTTATTTTATTAAAACCGAAGAAAAGAAGTAAGCCTTTCACTTACTTGGTAATTTTCATGCCCTAATTCGTTTAAAGACAGATTTAATAAAATAATCCAAAGTGTTTTAGCTGAAGACAACATTTTACCCCTAAAAGACTTATCTATGTTGTGATTTTTCAGTACACTTATGATGCAGGAAAATCAGGAAGATTTACAAACAACTTACACACACACACACACACACACACACACACACGCACACACCCCGCTACACCTTTTACAAGGAAGCGTGCTGGTTTAGGACACATATGAAATACATAAGTGGGTGTCTATGAGGAGGGAACTGACAGTAGGGCTCTGAAAAGGGGGAAAAACAATCAGCATGTGTAGTATGATTCCATTTTTTGGTCCAAAAAACAATCTGACATGTATCTGCAGAGAAAAATGTAAGGAGGGATGTTTGCCAACATGTGAAGGGCAGTATTTCTGGGTGGTGGTATCATGAATAATTGACATTCTCTTTGTTAACAAGTACTCAGTCTAACTTTTCTACAAAGAACCTGTATTATATATACTTAAAAAAATAATAAAATTGTGAGAAATTGCGTTTCATTAACTGTACAAACACACGTTCAACCTATGGGATGTCTGCCTGATCTGTGTTCAGCCACCTGAGGTCTCCCCCCGCCGGCCCACCCCCCGGCCGCCGCCCCCTCCTCTCTGCCTCTGCCTCTGCGCACGACCACTTTGCCCGCTCTTTGCCCTTGGTGCTTCTTGTTCTGGTCAGAGTGCACTCACGCCCGTCAAGCTCTTAGTGCTCCCTCCTGCCACAGACCCTTCGCTGAGAACGTCAGCAGATGACAATCCTCCGCCCGGATGCTCTAACTCACACCAACTGTGATTGAACGATTTGTACCATTGAATAGTTCTCTGACGTTTTCTCCCCCATGTGTTTTCTTCCAGAAAGGCCACCTGCCCTTCAGGGCAGGGACAGTTTCCTTACACCTCAGGCCTCCCGAGCTGAGCGCCACATGGCACTTAGCTCCACAGACACACCTCAGGGGATGTATGTTTACAAAATGGGACACGTGCAAAAAGTGGATGGAACCAGCACTGCTCATTTAGAGCTTTGAATCGCTCTAGAAGATTTAAGATAGTCAACAAGTACCGAGCGCCCAGATATTTTCATGTCAAAAGGCATAACTGAAGCAAGATGGCTCGGAGGACTGCCCACCAACCACCTGGTTCCGTCTCTGGAACACCACATCGTTATCCTCCTTTGGGCCTCTGTCTATCAGGGAGGGAGGCTGTGTGCACAGAGGGAAAAGAGCCCAGCGGTTCCCCTCCCCAAGTCTGGCCAGTCAGGCCTGGGAAGAAGCCAGGACAGTCCAGGTGTGACTGTCCGTCACCCAAAACAGGCCACCATGCAGAATAACGAGTCACATGGGAGCCTGGCTAGCACACACTGTGCCGACATCCCTGCCTTTACGCCCACGGGGCCAAGTGGTACTTTCAAAAGCAACAGTCCACAATTCCCTACGTCCTGACGGCAAGGATCATTTTAATTAGTTACTAATAGAACTCCTGTGGATTTATGGTTTGAGCAAATCAAGCTTCAATCTCCTTAAGCATTTAATTACTGGTATTTGAAAGGCACTGCATTATGGGTAATAGCAACTACTCCCTTGAAATGAGATTGGGGTGAGGGTATGGAAGAAAGTTGGGAAATCGCTTCTGTCTAATTTTTCAAGTGTTGCTTTTCTAAGTCTCGCATCCCGCAAGGAAATAAATTAGAAGAATACACACTGTCAAAAGGAAAGTTCACCCAGCATAATTCTAGGGAAATGAGAAAATGGTTAACTTCAAAGTACCTGTCAAAGGTGATATTCAGTAAGCAAATCGTTGTTAAGATGCTCAAAGAGGAAAAAGAAAATTCACTGAAAAAAGAATGTTATGATAAAACTTAAATATATGCCTAAAAAATGACAACGTATATATTTATAACTGGAGAACTGCTTAGAATATGACTCGCAAACACACAAAAAATATTTCTAATATTTCTATTAATACCAAACTAAGGATCCTTCATCAAATACCATTTCTCACACACTAGCCACCACTTCCCCCAATAACATGAAGTACTACGCTTTCTGTCTTCGTAGGCACTTTATAGCAAACGGCTACTCACCTGAAAATAGCTGCTTCCTCTTTCTCGCCTGAACTGCTGTTGTAATGGTTCAACAGATTTAAAGTCTAACCAGCTTAGTCTCAGTTGAAATTCTTACGAAATCTCCATTACGTTAAGTGTTACGTGCCAATTTATGAGGGGTTAAAAAAGAAAACGGAAGCTCCTTTCATACCAGAATTTTTAAATTTTCTGACACAACATGTTTTCTTTCACGGTTTACTCATAAAAGAAAGAAGAAGTGAGTAGGAGGGGAGGCTGAAGCTTTTTTCAGTAGGGTAGGAGCTGCAGAGCCCAGCCCGGTGGCTGAGGAGGGGGGTGGCCCGAGGCTGCTGTGGCACCTACCTCCTGCCTCTCCACGTCCATGTTCCAGACGACAATCCCACCGTCACCACCACAGGAGATGAGCTGCCGCGTGTGCTGTGCATAGGACAGGGCCTGGACTCTGTCACTGCGAAAGAAGCAAGAGTTAGTGACAGTTCCCAAGAGCAGAGAGAGCCCTGAGGGAAGGAAGCCCAGCAGTTGGTCACATGCACACTCACCACTGAGCCCCACCCAAGAGCAGATCTTGGAAACCGGATGGAATTGTCAACATGCTAATATTGGGAGAGTACTCAAGATTTTCAACACTTAAAATAAGTCAAAATGCTCGTTTAATAATTAGCTAGGTTGAACTTTTTTTTCTTGGCGGTACGCGGGCCTCCCACTGTTGTGGCCTCTCCCGTTGCGGAGCGCAGGCTCCGGACGCGCAGGCCCAGCGGCCACGGCTCACGGGCCCAGCTGCTCCGCGACATGTGGGATCTTCCCTGACCGGGGCACGAACCCGTGTCCCCTGCATCGGCAGGCAGACTCTCAACCACTGTGCCACCAGGGAACCCCTTGAACATCTTTTGATGTGCCTGTTGGCCATCTGTATGTCTTCTCTGGAGGCATGTCTATTTAGGTCTTCTGCCATATTTTTTAAAAATTTATTTATTTTTGGCTGTGTTCGGTCTTTGTTGCTGCGTGCGGACTTTCTCTACTTGCAGCGAGCGGGGGCTACTCTTCATTACGGTGCGCGGGCTTCTCATTGCAGTGGCTTCACTTGTTGTGGAGCACGGGCTCTAGGCACACGGGCTTCAGTAGTTGTGGCATGCGGGCTCAGTAGTTGTGGCGCACGGGCTTAGTAGCTCCGCGGCATGTGGGATCTCCCCAGACCAGGGCTTGAACCCGTGTCCCCTGTACTGGCAGGCAGATTCTTCACCAGTGTGCCACCAGGAAAGTCCCTTTCTGCCATTTTTTGATTGTTTGTTGTTTTGATATTGAGATGTATGAGGTGTTTGTATATTTTGGAAATTAAGCCCTTGTCGACTGCATCATTTGCAAATATTTTCTCCCATCCCATAGGTTGTCCTTCCGTTCTGTTTATGGTGCCCTTTGCTGTGCAAAAGCTTATAGTTTAATTAGGTCTACTTGTTTACTTTTGCTTTTATTTCTTTTGCTTTGGGAGACTGATCTAAGAAAATATTGCTATGATTTATGTCCAAAGGGGAAAGTGGGGAGAGATAAATTAGGGGTATGGGATTAACAGATACACACCACTACATATAAAATAAACAACAAGGACGTACTGTATAGCACAGGGAACTATATTCAGCATCTGGTAATAACCTATAATGGAAAAGAATCTGGAAAAGAATAGGCATATATATAACTGGATCCCTTTGCTGTCCACCTGAAACCAACACAACATTGTAAATCAACTTTAGCTCAAATTTTAAAAATGCTCGTGTAAGATGCTAAGGCCCCAAGGAGAGGTGTCTTTGTCAGTTACCAACACTTAAGGAAAAAAGCTGTTGTACTGGTTCCTTAAATGATCAATTAAGTAAAGTCTGTGCCATCTGTTCATGTTACATTTGTAAGGTCATCCAACGAAATGCCTGCTGGGCGTACCTGATGGAGCCAGGTAACCTGTGCTGCCCGAGACGGCTCCCAGGGTGAATCCAACACAGCAACAGACTTGCGTTCCACTGATTCTCTCTCTAGTTCTCATGTCCTCTTTACTGATTTTGTGTTTTATTTTTCTTTCTAGTTCATACATGGCTGACAAGTTGTTCCCCCTTGGTGGGGAATTCAGATTCAGGGTCTGACAACTTGATCACCAACGAAAGGTGATAGAGACCTATGTTCCTGTGGCAAAAAGAGAACAAGGAATCTGGTTTCTTGGTTGTTTTTGTTTGATATTTTTCTATTTTGAGCTCAAATTCATTAAGAATTCCGTGGCCACTGGGAAGGAGAATAACTCTGTGAAATCTCAACTGGTGATTTTTTGTGTGCTTTTGTGTTTACTTTTCACTTGCGGCTGCAGTTGTAGGACTGAAGCCATTAAGCTCTGTGCGTCCGTGTCTGCAGTTCAGAAGGGCCTTTACGTCTTGTGTGTGGAATGCTTTCCTGTTTCCAGAGGGTACCAATAAATTAGATTATGGCATCTTTTATATTATAAGCACTTGCTTATAAAGATAAGCAAGCGTTTATATAAATTAAATATTCCTAAACTTCACAGAAAATAAGGAAGCTGAACCTCTAAAACTTTAAATTTACTAGACTTAAAAATTATTCCACAGAAAATACACCCTAACTCAGTGATATTTTAAGAATCCAAGTTCACAAAATTAGGGTAACTCTTTGGCAAATAAGACTTGCATGATGAGTTTTATAACACAGGTATGTCTTTTTCTGGATTAATCAGTGTTAAATATAATGCAGATGTACATTTTGTTTTACTTGGGTTGATTTCTCCTAAATTTATATAGGATAACTAGTCAAATAAGCTAATATTATGCCTATATAATGGTTAAGATTTTGAAAACTAAGTTTGTGTTCAATTAATTATTCTGATAAACTTTTTATACATACAGCAATTATGTTTTATAGCATATCAACTTAAAGATCATTCCCAAGATCTTTAGGTAACTTACAATGGACTAATAGTAAGTTGAGCTAATTGATAGTCATTGGATACCTACCTAGATAATTTCTAAGTAACTGAAACTTCGATTACAAAGCATAATAAGCATATATGATTATATATGTTTGCCTATTTTTGTATGCTGTAGAGAAGCTGTAACTGAGGTGTGTCATGTCAAATGAACGTGTTCCTTTTTGCCACTTTCAGGGGATGCAAAAGTGATGTATGTCACAGTAGAAATTGATGTCATGTGATTCATGAGCTGTGCGAGTCTAGCTGTGCTAAAATGCCTGCATGTGATGGAAAGTTCTCAATTATCCACATCCTCCCTCCTCCCAATCTTCTCTATGAAATATGAGTTAGTTACTTTGGTTAATTATTATAATTAAAATGGGTGGTTGAGACTATGCCAGGTGCAGTAATGAAAAGGAAATACGATTGTGTCTGTGTTTTTGTTTTGGGGGAAGAAAAAAAAAAAAGAGTATTGGTTTTTTGTTTTTTTTTTTTTCCTGCACCACATGGCCCGTGGGATCTTAGTTCCCCGACCACGGACTGAACCCAGGCCCTCGGCAGCGAAGTCAAATCAAATCTGAGAAATTTTTAAACTATTGATTCATCTGAAAATAGCAATGATGAATCCATTGCATTTTAACATAAATAACATATATTTTGGGGAAAATAACTATATTTCCCAAAACAAAATATTTTGAAGACAAAATGGCATTGTTTAATATTTGTGCAAGTCTTTCTAATGTCTGGCTTAATAGGCAAGAACCAAATACTCATCTCTTTCTGCATTTGTTATAATGTCACTCAGGTAGCCTCTGGAAAACTCCATCATATACTTTCGAGAGAGCATAAATGAATGAAAAAGGCAATTCTAAAGTAAAATATAAATTTGTTTCAGAATATAAAAGAGAAAAATAAAAGACAAAACATGGAAAATGAATTTTACTTGCTTTGGTTTACAATACTCGAGTCTTTAAAAAAAAGCTATAAAATACATTAAAATTTTGGCATAGTTCCCTCGGTTTTGATGGCTTGCTTCCTTAGTTTACTGAGTAATGCCTTGGACTACACTGCAAGAGGATATTCTTTACCTCCTATGGAATCTGCCTAGCTAGCAGAGATTCTGTGTCTCACGAAAATTATTTTCAGAGCTTTATGTTGACTTGAAAAGTTCTTGATTATTTAAGAAAAGAAAAAGGAACAAGGGCCCTCATTTGTGAAAAGACCTAAATTCTTTAAGACTGTGTTCCTTTCTACATTTATTTTCCAATGTTTTCTTGTTACTTCGATTATATAGATAACCAAGTATTGTTTCCTAGGCACCTGTGCTCCTATCTTAAGTATCTAAAGATATCAAGTATCCTCTGAAAATGGTTTTGCTTTCCCACACTGAACCCTGTATTTTGGGGAAAACAATTTTTTTAGCATATTTTTAAATGCTAAGAACGATCTTTAGATTATCTAAAACTATCTTTAAGATTTTCTAGAGGGGTCCTAGAAAAATCATAATGATTTGTTCCCTTTGCCTTATAAAGATAGAGATGCTATACATAATTGCTGTGTTACTAACCGCATTTGTTCACTGTGTTACAGGAAGAGCCGTCGGATCAGAGGAGATGCTTAGTCTTCCCTAGGTTAAGTCAGTATGGGTAAAATATTATTAATATATTTCTGCAATTGTATATTGCATGGGAAGGCCCTGGAGACTTATCAGTGCTCTCATTGTCTGTTTTTACCTGCAGGCAAAATACTGATCAAATCTCTTAGGAAATAGTTATGTAGGGTATCTCAATAGAGAATTTTACTCTTCTCAATTCTGATATTATTTATAACAGTAAAAATTAACCATTAAGTCTCTAATATCTACAGGTAACTTTGTATTATTCTGACTCTTGCCTGAAGCCTCCACGATAAGCTACAGGCCAGAAAGGTCAATCTCAGAGTTTCCTGGGAAAGGACTCTATATAGCAGGTATTTTTAAATACTGGTATTTAAACGAATAGACTCTTAGGCAAAGGGTACTGAACTGACATTGCTTAGATAATCTGTAAACTGTGCTAGTGGATCGAGTCAGGATTTCCTTGGATTTCTGGACTCTTTTTAGTCTGCATGCAGATGGCTTCAAAAATGCAGACTGCTGAACCAAAAACCAGCAGAACAAGAATTAATGACACAGGACTGAATGAACTGAAGAGGGAAGTTCTACTGTGGTTACTTGTCTGGAATACTGTTGACGTTGCTTTAATGTTCTATTTTTTGGATATATGAGGCTGCCTTTTCTCTTACTTTTTATGCTATCTCTAACTTATAATTTAGTAAATTCTGCTTTGATAAGCTAAATCCAGACATTTAAGAATGATATCCAATTCCAGAGATCCCCCAGAATTCAAAATCTGTTACTGAGTCCCCTTGATTTGCATGGCAATATAGTTATTTCACAGGTTTAATTAGAATCTATCCATAGTATATCGTTGGGCAGACAAGGCCTTACCTAGAGTATCATATTGGAGGGTAGTGTTCATTGAATCAGATATGACTGGCCCCTTTAAGAATTAAGGGAGCCAATGCCTATGACCATCCCCCTCCCAAAAGGAAAACTGGCCTGGTACCTGGTTTGCAGGGTCCTTGGCCTTACAGGTGGTAAGAAAGCTACCAGGCCAGGAAGCTAGCAAATGTTGAAAACCTCGAGCAATTCAACGAAGGTTATAAGTACTATAGGTGAAAAATGGTGGAGATTTTCTTGGGCTCAGTTTCCTAGCCTTGGGATAGCAGATAACAGAGGTTCTGAAAAGCTCAATCCAAGATTCCTTATAAAAACTTTTGTAAATGTTGTGGGCTTAATAGTTGTTTAACACTGTACGGCTCCATATTTGCAAAGCAAACCAAGATGGCCTGCGGGTTAATTTACACTCTTATTGCACCAGTGTACATAATTAGGCCGAACTTTATGAGACCAGCCTTTTTTTGTGTGATCAAGAATAATCTTTGAGATTATTCTGATTACAGGAGAGGAGGGGGAAGAACTCGCAGGTAGGTCAAAAAACTTTGAAATGGGCAAAAAGAAATTACTGGGGTATCTTTTCAATGGAATATCAGGTATGGTCTAGCACCCCCTTCTGGGTTTTCTGACTCTATGGGGGTCTGTACCTTCAGTATCTTTATGCTATTTTATAACTCTGTAAGTTATAGAAAACTGATACTACTGCAAATGAATTGTATCCAGTGAAGATGCAACTAATTTCCACATCCTTTTCCTCACATGGAAGAAATCAACTGTGAAAACACAAATTCATTGCAGCATTCTCCATTGCCTCTGCATGTTTCTACTCTGGATTTTCCTCTGAACTGGTTGTAACATCTTACCAGCTCCTTTATTAATTAATGACTAATATAAAATCTTTGACATGTATTCATTAAAAAACAAAGTCAATTGTTTTCTATCTCTCCTGGTTGTTACTTCATACATTTTAGAATATGGACTGACACCATTGTGACATTCCGGGGCAAGAAGGAAAATCTATCTATTTGAACAGATTCATAACCGCCCTGTGATTTGAACTACATTTCATTTGTTAAGACACCTTGATACACGTCAAGGATCTTGCAAAACGAAATAAGCTACAGAAGGAAGTGCTTTGCCACTCACAGCTGGCAGCAACATTCAGCAACAGATACATAATTTATGGGACTCCAGTCCTGTTAATATTCCAACACAGGAGAACACAGTGATGAATGCTGTATCCCAAGCTTTGTAATAAAGCAGCTCAGGGGCTTCTTGATTTAAGGATTCAAAATACAACCACCTTGCAGTTAAAAACGAGGTGAGGGAACATCCCCAGGTTCACAGATCAACAGTTATAAAAAGTAAAAGATACCTTCTTGCATTCATGTTTGATCCGGCATCACTGTAGCATTTATACTAGAAAGCATCTCAAAACTGGTTATTATTTCATAGATGAGCATTCCATGAACTGCACTACAAATCTCTTATGAGTGTATAAAGACCCCACTTTGCACAACCAACAGGCTCCACCATCTACAAAGACTATTCTTAGTGGGATGGCCGCACTCCCTTTCTCACCAGCCCTAGAGGCAGCATTTCTGATCGGGCCAAGCTACGTAACACGGAGGACACAACGCAAAATGAAAACAAAGGGCCCCTTGTCAAAAAAATAAAGCATTACAAGATGGTGACAGTAGAGCACTCAACCAAGCATGGGACCCTTCTAAGCGTGAGGCCTCATGTGAGTGCAAAGGTCACACGCCCATGAAGGCTGGTCCTGTGTCTGATGCTTCTTGAGGAAAAAGGGTAGAGAAGCCTTTATCCTCTTTATAGAAACAGATTTTCAGACACAGGCTACCATCTACCCAAACATCAACTTAGGCCCTGTTCCATCCCCAAAGTAGGCGGGACTTAAATGTACAGCAAAGAAATGAAACTTTCCAGAGTATGAAAATTCCCAGCCCACCTGGTGAAATCTAACCAGTTAAGCATCTGCTTCTAGAGATCTCTCTCTCTCTTATATTTGTAACTCCCACATTCCTAAGTTTTCCAGACCTCCTAGGACCAGAGAAGGTCCGTGACCGATCCACACATGAGAGGTCTCCAGGATAACTGACACTTAGGGTTGTCCCACACCAAAGGGACCCTAGAAGGATCGTCTCCCCAGGGATTCTTGGACAACAGCCAAGGCTGAACCTGAACTTGGGGTCTCCCTTCTGGGAACACTGGTTTGTGCATCAGCAACAATTTGCTGTTCACTGGCTAGAGTGGAAGTTCAGATTAGCCACTGGCCCTCTGTCCACTTGCAGTTTCCTGAGAACACTGTATTTAGTTCATGCAGTTCTGTTTGGGTAATCCTCAGCAGAACGATGAGAATCTCTTCATCTCCTAAGATCCAGATCAACGGGGAATCTCCCCCACCGAGGCCACCTACTTTCCAGTAAAATGGCAAACGGACCCACCTTTACCACCTTTTCATACGTCTAGCACAGCCCCATAGAGGCAGGGACTGTTTTTTTAGTCACCTTTGGGTCCTAAGAGCCCAATACAAAGTCTGGTCTGTAGACGGAGCTCAATGAACATCTGCTGAATATATTAGGTATAGAGGGAGTAGGTGTATGTGGCAATATTTCCATTGGAAATGCTACAATCAGGGAGAAACAGTAATCTTATCTGAAAGCTCGATTTTTGAATTATTATCATTTTTATTAACAAGAATAATGTTAACAATTGCCACTAATTACCCCTTATTCTTGTGCTGATTATTTTACATGCATTGTATTATTTCTGATTTTTGACAACCTTTGAGGGCTTTTCTTTCCAATATTGTCCTTATTTTAGAGATGAGGAAACTGAAGATCAGAGATGAGGTGTCTTGCCCAAGCCTACAGAGCCCTCAGCAGAAGGGCTGCCTCGTATACAGCCTGGCCTGACTCAAAGGCTATTACTAGTCACCACACTATACAACCCCTCTGTCTTTGACGAGATGCTACCCTCTGTAAAGAACTTTAGCTGCTAATACTTTGACCTATTATGTCTTTAGTTAGCTAAATACTTAAAAATAGAAAAGACATCTCTTCCCATCACCCCTAATGATTCTCTGGTGTGACAATGAGAAACGCTCCTAATCTCAGATTCGGAAGGAGAGAAAGCTTTCATACATATTTATCCTTGGTCCCTCTCCCCCAAACCCAGAAGAACCTGAGTGCAAGAATTTTACTTCCTTTCATAACTTTGATATAAGAGAAAAGCATAAATTCTCCCACTGTTTATTTATTTATGAATAGCCTATTTCTTTACCAAAAGAATTCGAAGATGCTTATAACAAAAGTCTTACCCATGGTAAGAAGAGGAAGAGAGAAACCCAGAGCTGGGGCTGTGGAAAGAGGCAAAGACACAGGCCACGTGGGCCCAGGGTCCCGGCTGTGACAGAGCCTCATGCAGCCCGCGGATCCCAGTCCTGGTGGAGGGGTCCATCACAAGGGACCACGCAGACCTTTACCTGTGCTTTAAATCAAGTTACCATTAAATTAAATTGCCAGGAAGTCTTAGAGTCCTAAGAAAACACTATTAGAAAGAAAAAATATGGCCATGAAAGAAAAGGTGGCCATGAAATGATAGGTATTATCCTATACCTATCAGAATAAAAAAGAATCTAAAAGGTCCAAGTCCCATGATTAGATTTGACAAGGTGGGCACGGGACAATAAATGTCCAGGTTTATGCTTCAATCATATCCATCTAACTGGTAACTGATTCTTGAAAAACATAACTGGCCCCTGAAATTGGAACCTTTTCTTTGCCTTTCTTTCCCCAGAGCTGGCACGTAATCATGTTCTACTTGCTGCAGGGAATAAAAATACCAAAATGCTTCAAATGCAGATAATATTGTACTATAGAAGTATACTTTCTCAGCTTTTTTTCCTTGGACTTGGAAACATTTTTGCTGTCATCAATCACTTACTTGTGCTAAAGCTCTCTCTGCTTTGATGGGATTTTTACACATCAAATCAAACTAGCTACATTAATGTTGTATTTCTGCCAATGAAGGATGGTGTGAAAGCTCAGAACCTGGGACAGAAGCCACAGGGAGCTGTCCCTCCACACTATGGCTGGACCTTTCCAGAAGAGGGGAAGGCAGTCTCCCCACCCTGAGGGGTGGGGAATCTCTGCTCCAGTCTGCTCTTCCCGGTGCCCAAGCTCAACGATTGGGCCCCTGATTTGGAACTCTGGCCACCAACAGTCATCCTGGGGGAAGGTGGGAAAATGAGGAATTGTAGGAGAGCAAGGGGCAGCCTGAGGCCCCAAGCAGAAAGCCTTCGGCCTCTAAAGTAGAAAAGAAAGAAAACACCATGGGGCATGGTGGGGACCATGTTATTCAATGTTCATTTTTGTTTCCCCAGAGCCTAGCACAGGGCTGGATACAAAGAAGGTTCTGAGAAGCTTTCTCTGCTGGACTGAACTGAGGTCTGGGAGACCTAAGCTACCAGCTGGAGTCTTTGAGGATGGAAGCCCAATATTCTCACCGAAAAAATGATATCTGACCTCTCTCTTTCATAGGGTTATTGTAAGATTAAACTGAGGTGTCTGTGTGTTTTGAAAGCTCTTTGACAAAGTATTAGGCGCTACTCAAATACAAGAATCAAGGATGGGGTGAACTGGGAGATTGGGATTGACATACATACACTACTGATACTATGTATAAAACAGATAACTAATGAGAACCTACTGTATAGCACACAGGACTCTACTCAATGCTCTGCGGTAACTTAAATGGGAAGGAAATCCAAAAAAGAAGGGATATATGTATATGTATAGCTGATTCATTTTGCTGTACAGTAGAAACTAACACATTGTAAAGCAACTATACTCCAATAAAAATTAAAAAAAAAAAAAAAGAAACAAGAAAAGATTGCAGATAATTTGAAAAAAACAAAAAACGAAAAACAAATACAGGAATCACCAAACACCAATCCAGTGGCCAGTTTTCAGGGCAGAGGAATGGCTGCTGTGAACGTGGGCCTTATCCTGCCTGATGCTCTTGACCTTCTTTCCTGCACCTTCTTTGTGAACCCCGTCTTCCTCCATCTGTCAGCAGCTCCAATGCTTCCCTGTCCCCACCTCGGGCACTCAAACCCACTCTCACAGTGTGACACCAACGATGCTGAGGAAGTTTACTTCTCCTAGTTCTGTGACACCAAGGGCAACCCCTCTCAGACTAAGACCTGGTGTCAAGGAGCCCCTCATAGACTCCACCTTATTACTAAGCTTGAATTATCAATAAATAAAGCACCAGGCAAGGCCTTCTGCTGTTCTTCCTGTTCAAGGCAGTTCTGACCGGTAGCTCCTGATCTCACCAGCCTGTCCACCGCACCAGGCTCCAGGGTGCAATCCTATCAGGATGGACTCCAAGTATGGTTCGTTTCATCTTCTAAAAGGCCAAGCCTGTATGTCTCAGAAACTGGAAGACCTATTAGTTTAGGCTTCATTTTTCTGGAACTGAGAGACTGTCTCCACTTTATAGCTTTTCCTTTCTTATCCAACTGTAGATGCAAGTCTCCCAGAACAACGTTCTGCCTAAGGACACGCAGCACCCAGTGACGCTGGCGGTGAGTACTGACACCCGCCCTGCTTGCAGTCTTTGTGAACCACTGTGTAGAAATAAAACTAGTTATGAGCTAATCTGAATGAGTCCAAGAAATACTGCTGATCTTCATTCAAAGCCTGTATCTGATTTCTCGGAGGCAGCCCGAGTAGCAGAAATTACTTGGTAGAGTAGCTGGTAACCAAGTATTAGGAAACAGGGCTGTATTTTGTTTTTCTTTTTCTTCACTTACATGGATGATGTCAACTCCTTCTACGTGATCTCGATATGTGTCCCCTTGTCATGGAGAGAAATATAAGGGAGTAATTCCTTTCATGAGCTGATACTGAGGTCTGAGTGGTCCCACAAGCCAAGTATAGCCCCGGACAACTGATCTGTTCTCTCATGTGGGAATGAAGGACTTAGTAGCTACGTCTCTAAAATTAAACTCTAACACAAAATATAAGTATTTGTGCATGGGCCCTGTAAAATTGAATTAGCTCATATCTAATAATTCCAAACTGTAAATTTAACTTCTTAGGAGAAGTTTTTGAAACTCGTGTTTCCAGGCAGATCTACAGGCGGAGCTAATGCCACTTAAAACCAGTCAGTTCATGGGAGTTGATATATTAGAGTCATAGTTAAGATCAGGTTGAAAACTTTAAAAGTTAAAGACAATTCAGATCAGCTTCAGAGTTCTAAAGCAGATTGAAAATTCTTTTTGGCAACACGATCAGGCTTTGCCTCCGGGGACCTCGGGCAGCACACGTGGGACAAATCAGAGTGTGGTCCAAGGGTCACTGGCAGAGCTACTTGGGAGGCTTGTTACGACACAGATGCCCGCAGCTCCAGACCAGTGGAGAGAATCTCAGAGGACAGGGCCCAGGAATCTACTTAACAGATTTCTCAGTGATTCTTGGCGGACAACAAAGTTTGAGAACTGCTCCAAGGAAGCAAAAAGCTTTCTCTGCTCTTCCTCTCAGTCTCCTGAAATCCACTCCTTAAGGAAGAAGAGCCTGATACTAATCAAGGCGAGTACTCAGTAAATATCTGGGGAAGTACAACATGTACTGGGTGAGGATACCTTTTCCTTAAGCTGCCAGGAATCTTGAAACCACATTTGAACTCAATTATAGAAATTCTGTAGGCCTTCATAGCTTATATTCTGAAGCTCTTTTTTCTCTCACTCTCAAATTTTTACTCTTATAGTCTTCCCTGGTTCTCTTTTTTACCTTTTATTTCTTTGCTGCCACTATTTTATTTTGTGGTTTTTGTAAGCACTCTCAAATCCTCTGTGGGTTAAAATGGGGTATAAATAAATAAACATACTTATGTACAGATATAAATCAAAGTGGCCATTATTTGCGTTCCTGTCACATTATCCCCAGGCTAAGCTCCCGCCACAAAGACTGGCCCGCATGCCTTTGTTCCAGCTTTCAGCCGGGAATCTTTCCCAGAGTTCTTCATAAAAGCACCAACAGGGAATTCCCTGGTGGTCCAGTGGTTAGGACTCGGTGCTTTCACTGCCAAAGGCGCGGGTTCGATCCCTGGTGGGGGAACTAAGATCCCACACGCCCCACAGTGCAGCCAAAAATAAAAAAATAAATAAATTTGGGGCTTCCCTGGTGGCGCAGTGGTTGAGAGTCCGCCTGCCAATGCAGGGGACACGGGTTCGTGCCCCGGTCCAGGAAGATCCCACATGCCATGGAGCGGCTGGGCCCGTGAGCCACGGCCGCTGAGCCTGCGCGTCCGGAGCCTGTGCTCCGCAACGGGAGAGGCCACAACAGTGAGAGGCCCGCGTACCGCATAAATAAATAAATAAATGAATAAATAAATAGATAAATATAAAAAATAAATGATAAATAAAAAAATAAAAGCACCAGCAGCCTTACCTATGTCCTTGGAGCTCGATGGCTGTTCCTTTTCTCCCACCGATGTCCCACATGATGACAGAGTGGTCGGAGCTCCCCGAGAACAACACCCGCTGGACGGGGTCCCAACAGAGAGCAGTCACCCCACCTGAGAGAACAGACACAGATGGCCATTCGTCACAAAGTGACAACATTATTCACCAGTAACTTGTGAGAGCAGAGGAGTTCGGAGCTAGCGCAATTCCTGGCACACAACAAACTTCTGTTGAAAGAATAAGTCCCCAAAGAGAAAAAAATGGGCTCCAAGAATAAAAGTCCCACTCTTTATGCACTTTTCCCCAAAATTTAATGTACCATAAAATCAATTACTGTAAAGACCAAAGGGGAATGAAAAAGGCAATTAATTGACCTTCAAAAAATAGACATAGTTCTAAGAACAGAAAATACCGCACTGTTTGGAAATATTGACCGTAGTTTTTAAGCCCCGTCTACCCCACATCCCGACAGCAGGTGAGCAGTAAACGGGGCTTTAAAAAAGCTCAGTTAGATTTATTTTATTCTTGAATACAGGTGTTGATAGACAACAATATCAGAATTTAAAATGTATTTTCTCTCTCTGGGAATTTAAATTTATAGATTCTGGGAAAATTACTTACATCCTCAAGTGTCAGTTTCTTCAACTGTAAACTGGGGATGATGGTAATACGATGATAACACTGAGGATGATATCAGCCTAACCACTACCTACCTCACAGGGTTACAGTGAGCATGACGGGGCCAATTACCTGGGACCACTCTGTAAACTGTGGTGTGCAGTACAGATGGTTATTAGCATCACTCCAGTGGTTTGGCTATAAAACATTATGACAGATTTTCTTCCCTGGCAGTCCCATCATAAATCAAACTTCTTGTGTACTGAGAACAACAGTAACTTTTTATGTATAAGATGAGCACAAAGCTTATGAATACTTAAGAATATGAGAAATTTTTACTCATTTTTATTGAAAAATATTATATTCTGAAAAGAACATACAAGTTGTTTCTTATTTGTTGGAATCCGACATTTTTCTTCTTTAGATCATCAATTTGTTCTAATGAAGTACTGCACTTTAAAAGCTTTTAGGAAAGTTTCTCTCATACAATGTCTCAGAAGATATTTTTTCAAGGTCAAAAGGAAAAAAACCCCCCACTATCCTGGATTATGCTTAATAGCTTCTCCCTATACCTGCACAACATTCTGCTTGTATATATTCCTGTCCCTGTAAGAATACACACCACTTCCCCCAGTGCACCTGTGCTGACCACCCCCTGCAGCTCCCATCTCCTCTTCCCTCCCCCACTCCCACCCCAAAACAAGCACAGGGCCAGCAGCAAACAGGCTCTGGTGGTACCTGTTGAATGAACGAAAGAGCAGATGAATGAAGACACAAAAATCGCTTTTTCATCCACAAATCTCGTTATTTGGAACTCCTCTGCTATGCTTACTTAGCCTTTCAAAGCTAAATATTTTCTCTTTCTGTATAACTCATCTTCTCTCCCTGTTATTAAACTTCATGTACCCATCCCCCGACCCTTAACCTTCCTTCAGTATCTGAGAATGTAATGCTTCAGGATATGCATTCCATCGTGCAAAATGTTTATTCCCACACAGTACTAGAATGACTCACTTTGTTAAATATCTGTGGTAGAGTCAGCTAATTGTTTACTGAAATTCATGTTCCCTCTTCTTGTATATACAGCGCTCCCTGGAAAGTTGCTTCCTACAGGGGCCACATTAACTGGCCCCTCTTGCAACTAGGGGGCATGTGACCAGTTCTCAGCAAGGGAACCCAGAAAGTACGCGGAAGTCATACACATCCCTCCCAGGCCGAGGCAGTTAAGACGTTCCTTTTCCACTTTCTCTTTATACTTCCTCCTGGAGGACTCCAAGACGCCAGGACACAGAGAAATTCTAGAAGGAGCCTGGGACCCTGAATCACCACATGGAAAAGAACAGGAACACTTGCACTGGATTGTTACATGCATGAGGAAAACACCTTTGCATTAAGCCACTGAAATGTTGAAAGTTATTTGTTAGAGCAGTACCATTACCTACTAGAATGCCACAGAATTACTAGAATATTATAATAAGGCTGGTCCAAGAGGAAGGTGAGAGTCACCCAAAGCTTCAAAAATGTCAGACAAGTGAAAAGAAGCTATTACTTTACACTGTTAATATTGATGCCTAATACTTAAACAGAATTAGAGAGAACCCTGGTTGGAAAACTGTTTCATTAGCCTCCAAAGCAACCCACTATAAACTCTGAATTGGTTTTTCCCTCAAAATGTATCTAGAATCTAAGCACTTCTCACCATCTCCATTGCTACTATCCTTGTATGAGCCACAATTAAAATTCTTGCCTAGAAAATTAAAAAGTATGACACATATTTTGCTGTAAAGGCTCTGGGGGAAAAAGCACTCTCATACACTGTCGATGAGAATGCAAACCAGTAACATGGGGAAGGCCATATCCAACAAAACTACGTATGCACTGAGCTCTCAATCCAGCCCTCTCACTTCCAGGAATTTATCTTGAAGATACTGTCCCTGCTCCCATCAAATACACACTTTATTCATCTCAGCATGGTTTGAAATAGCAAAACATTGGGAACAACTTAAATGCTCATATAAGAGAGTGGGCAAATAAAACTATGGTACATTCACAGAGTACTATGCGGCTATGAAAAAGAATGGAGAAGACCTGCTGGATGGCTATGACATGATTTCCAGGATATACTGTAAAGGGAAAAAGGCAAAGTGCAAAAGAATATCTACATTATGCTACCTCTCCTTCCTTCTCCTTCTCCTTCCTTCCTTCTCCTTCTCCATTCCTATTACCCAGCCTCTCATCTAAGAAAAAAGGGTAGATGAGAAATTACTGAGATTTGTTAACTACAGCAGGTGTGTGGGAGAGGCTGGGGAACAGGAATGGAGAAGAGATGAAGGAGAGACACTTTTTATTGTGTTTTTTTGGGTTTGGTTTTGAGTTTTGGAATCATGTTACTATTTCACATACTCGAAAACAAGTAAAAAATAAAAACTAGGAGTGTGTGTGTGTGTGTGTGTTGCTGAGGGGGAGGGGGAAGGAGAACCCAAAATGGAATATGAACAGAAACAAGTGAACCTAGCCATATTACAAATAAGTGGTACAACCTCACTGAAGGGGGTTAGGGGAAGAATTGACAAAATTAACTATGAAAAATGGTACTAAGGCCAAATGTAAAAAGATTTGTATACAAATACAATACTCTAGTTAGTTTGTCAGATATATGATAAGAAACGGAATATTTACATAGTTTCAACGTTTCAAGGTATTTCCTCACAACATACTGATTTATTACAAAGGGTGATTACAATGGAGAAACCTGGCAGACACCATCTTAACCAAGCGATCAAAGTTAGCATCACCAGTAAGAGGACAAATCAGTATCATGTGCCTTCTGATATGATGCACTGAGAAGGCATATCGTCACTTTTGTTTTATTCTTATAAAAATTTAACCATAAGGAAGCATCAGAAAAACTCAAATGGAGAGACTTTCTAGGGGGGAAGGACAGTCAGGCTAGTACTCAAAAATGTCAAGGTTGGGACTTCCCGGGTGGTCCAGTGGTTGAGACTTCTCCTTCCAATGCAGGGGACAAGGGTTCGATCCCTGGTCAGGGAGCTAAGATCCCACATGCCCCCGGGGCCAAAAAACCAAAACATAAAACAGAAGCAATATTGTAACATATTCAATAAAGACTTTAAAAATGGTCCACATCAAAAAAAAAATCTTTAAAAATAAAGAGTGTCCAGGTCATGAAAGCACAGAAAGACTAAAGAACTGTTCCAGGTTAAGGGACTAAGGAGACATTATCACCAAACGTGGGGTGTAGTTGTGGGTTGGATTCTGAACCAGAAAAAGGATATTAGTGTGATAACCGGAGAAATGTGACTAACGTCTGCGGATTAAAGAACAGTGTTGTTTCAAATTTTCCTGATTTTTGATATGTGTACTGTAATTTTCAAAGATGTTAACATGTGGGGAATAGGGGTGAAGGATGGATGGGACTCTCAGCACCTTCTTTAAATTCTGAAATTATACTACTAGCCTCATACAACGTTTCCTGCTTCCACTCCTGTCCTTGTTGTCTATTCTCCACCAAAGTGATCACTGAAGAACACAAAGCAGATGATAACACCCTTGCTTAAATCACTCCTGTGGTTTCCCATCCCATTCAGAGTAAAACCCACAGTTCTCTCCAGGCCCTCGGTGATCTGGCTTCTGCCACTATAGGGGCTTCCCTCTCTCTCCTCCCCCACCTTACTAGCTCTGCTCCAGCCAGCTGGGCTTCCCAAAGTTCCTAGAACAGGCCAGGTTCATTCTTACTTCTGGGTCTCTGCGTTTTGTTGCCTCTGCCTGTGACTTTCTTCCCCTAGATTATCACTGGCTTGTTCCCTCACAAATGCCACCTCCTCAGAGACCTCCCTTGACCACTCTTACCACTTTCCTCCTTACGGTATTTCACTTCAGAGTATTGCCTACTGTCCCAACAGAATGTAAGTTCTAGGAGGGCCAGGGCTTTGGCTTTTTCCCACAGGAGCCCCAGGATCTAGAATTCTGCCTGCCTTACAGTAGGCATTCAATAAGCAAATGATTGAACGAAGGAGGAAGTACATGGATGACTGTCCTTTGCCTGTTCTTAGGACATGAAACAGGCACATGACATCTCTTTTCCTGGCTGACCAGTGTTGTCTCTGTGCTGGTCTTCACCTATTCCACTACTCATACCTGTTAAGTCAGGGAATGCTCATCTCAAGGAGAAGCTTTGGAGATGGTCTTGCTTGACTAGTTAAGGATTAGGGGGACAGAAAAGAGAAAGATGACAAATATATGATTTCCCCTATTTAACATGTGTTTGTGTTCCCCCCCCCAATCATATTCATATTCAATATTTGGAAGTGATTAGGTCACAGGGGCAGAGACCTCATGAATGGGATTAGTGCCCTTATGAAAGAGACCCCAGAGAGCTCCCTCACCCACTCTGCTGTGTGAGGTTATAGCAAGAAGACAGCCACCTAGAAACCAGAAAGTGGGTTCTCACCAGACACTGAACCTGCCAGTGCTTTGATCTTGGACTTCCCAGACTCCAGACCTGTGAGAAATGTATTTCTGTTGTCTATAAGCCACCCAGTCTATGGTATTCTGTTATGGCGGCCAGAATGGACTTAGACAACATGTAAAATGGGTGGCTCAGGTTCTTTAAAACATGGTGTTAGATTTAAATAATGGTGGGCACTGGTAAAAAGAATGGTTAGAAAGGCTTATTTAACTTTAAAGACTGAATTGGATGGGCTGTTCATCCTGTCCAAACAAACATGGAAATACTTAAATAGGGTTTTCTATGTGCCAAGTGATAGACACTATTCAGCTCCTCCTAACTAATACACACCAACATCTACCAGCATTGCACCACGAGAAGCAGGCCCTCTGGCCTTTGTTGGTGACTATGGGAAAAGGATGGTTTATGATGAAGAAATGGGAAGTTGATATACGGTATCAGAAGTGCAAAGGCTCTGGAACCAGATTCTAGGCTCAAGTGACAGCTCTACCCTTATTAGGTATATGACCCTGAGCAAGTTATTTAAGACTTTGAGCCTCAGAACTCTCATCCATAAAAGAGAGATGGTAATAGTTTCGTTAAGATTAAATGAGTGGGGCTTCCCTGGTGGCGAAGTGGTTAAGAATCCGCCTGCCAATGCAGGAGACACGGGTTCGAGCCCTGGGTCCAGGAAGATCCCACATGCCGCGGAGCAACTAAGCCCATGCACCACAACTACTGAGCCTGCGCTCTAGAGCCTGCAAGCCACAACTACTGAAGCCCACACGCCTAGAGCCCATGCTCCGCAACAAGAGAAGCCACCGCAATGAGAAGCCCATGCACTGCAACGAAGAGTGGCCCCCGCTTGCCACAACTAAAGAAAGCCCGAGTGCAGCAACGAAGACCAAATGCAGCCAAAAAGAGAAAAACAAATACCGTGTGCAGCCAAAAATTAAAAAAATTAAAAATAAACAAATTTATAAGATTCAATGAGTGAATATATATAAGCACATGGAACAGTGCCTAGTGCATGGGAAACACTCAATAAACGTGAGCTATGATTATAGTGCAGGAGATCTCATCTGGACCATCTCTGTGACACTGTTTTTTGTTGAGTTAGCCTAAGGCAGTGACCAGCGCGTTCCCATGCTATCTCAACCATCGTAAGATCAACTAAAGTTTTAGAAACAAGGTCCACCTCTAGTTTTTGCACATCACATCAGGCTGCAAGGAGTCCGAGCTGGGAAGGGGAGTTCTCGGTAACACAGAGTCAGGAAGAGTGAACAGACAACCAGGTTAAAGCAAGCCAGGGCGCATTCATCAGACTCTCCCAGGGCTCAGACTGTTACACCACAGGCTTCAGGAAGAGTGGGAAAGAGGGAAGGAAAAGCTGCAAGACAGGAAACAGGATGGGACTGGGGAGGCAAAATAATCACCCTGTGGTCCCATCCCAGTTCCATGTAAATGACCTAACAACGGGTCTCTATTGGAGGCTGGCTTATAAACTGTAAATCACAGCATTCATTTCAAATCAGTTCAATAAGCAGGTACTGAGCATCTTCTATACGGCAGGCACTGTGCTAAGCTCTGTGGATATATTCAAAACAAATAAGACTCAGACCCTACACCAACACAAATATACAATGTGAGTTCTGGGAACGAGAAGGACACGCACATTGTGTTTGGTGGAGCCATTCTCTCACCAGACGTGGTTGCTCCCTCTGCCTGGAGCGCCAGACCTACCTTTTATCCCCCAGGTAACCTTTTCTCCCTCTTCAAGGTGCAGCTCAGGTGCCCTCTCCTGCAGGAAGCCTTCCCTCCAACACCCCCAATCTAGGTGAGGCTCCCACCTCTGCCCACGTCTCTAAATGTCACCATCACTCACTGGATCTGACTTTGCTGGATTATAAATCTGTCCCCACTGTAGACTTTAGGCTCCACATCTTTGTATTCAAGCACAGTGCACAGAGCTGGGTGCACCAGAGGTGCTCAGTGTATGTTTACTCACCTGGCCCATTAATTGAATGGCAAAGCAGCACGGGAGGACAATAAAGGAGAGCAATAAGCCGTCACAACAGAGGCTTTGGCAGACACAGAGGAGCCCAGAGGAATGGGGCGGGGAGTCTCTTCTTTCTGCGGCGACTGCTGCCTCTGTCAGCTTCCTGATGAGCAGCAGAGCCCTTTCCACCCGACGCCTCTGGCGGCAGCGAGTCAGCCACCTCAGCGAGTCCAGCTCGCGGAGCAGTGCAGACACAATGCTCCGCCCTCTCCGTCTACACCCGGGCCAACCTCCTCGCCCTGCATGACCCATAACCAGGATGGAGAATGAGAGCCAGGGCTGCGATGGTTGTGGGTTTCCGGGGTTTATGATATTTTAATTGACAAAAATCATTTATTCCATTTCATTGTCCTTCACTCCAGCTTTCCGCTCCAGAGCTCTCCCTCATGGTTTCATTATATGCTTCTCCCTGCCTTGGCCCTCCACAATATAACCGACAGAGTAACTTTTAACATAAATGAATTCATTCTTAAAAGTCAAGGTTTTATCTATACTATTTTATACTCTCATAAGTGGAATTTTTAATAGCTGCATAATATCCCAAAGCATGGGTGTACCTTATTTCACTTACTGTTAGGTTAACTTTCAACTATTATACGTTTTGCTAGGATGAACATTCTTATACATAAAACTTTATTCCCATTTCTGATTTAGTTAGAAGAGTTTCCCAACTGTGGAACCAGATCAGAGTATAAACATTTTTAGAAATTTCATACATGTTACCAAATGCTCAGTGAGCTAATTTTTGGAGACTTTTACAACATATCTTGCAAAAGCTAAAGACTAGGTGGCGGGTCACAGAGTCAGGGCTGGAAACCGCTGGCTCTGTCTCCACCAGTGCGACCTGGTAACTCACCATGCACCTCCCACCACGCGTGCAGGGTGAGGGTGTGCAGACAAAACGCGGCCAGAGGAGAGGCAGCCAAGGAAGTCCTCAGACCACGGAGCCTCTTGAATAGAGTTTGTAACCTTTCAGTTACTGCATTTTGCTCCAGGTTGAAGTGATGAGTGTTTCTGGAAAGGTAAACGTGCTCCGTCTCTAGGCTACACCCTCCTCCTGAGACCCACCGCGGGACATCCAGCTGACTCCTTGCCGCCTCCTCAAGGGGGCCTCTTGGTCATGTTCAGTTTAAAGCACCACGACATTCTCTCGCAAACCTGCTGTTACTTCTGCCGTTCCCATTTTCAGTAAATGGCATCACCGTCCACCCAAATGTTCCAGACAGAAACGTGGCAGCCACTCCTGCTTCAACCAATCATCAAGCGCTGCTGACTCATCTCCTAAACAGACCCTGAACCCCTCCTCTACTCTCCACACCCGCTGCTGTTCTCCCGGTCCAGACAGGAGTCCCCTTTTCCAGGGACTCCGGCAGTAGCTTCCTTCTAAAAGGCCTCCTCACATCCATCCTCGTCCCCACTCAATCCACCACCCACTGCTACCACGATTCGTTACAACGGAAAGCACGTTACCACCCTGCCTCAACTCCACCGCTGGCTTCCCACTGCCTGAGAACAATGTCCATCCGAAGTTCTTCACGTTGCCTGGGACGTCAACTTGTATCCCTCACCCCTGGCTCTCCACACAGGCCACTGGACTCCATTCACACGTACCCACTGCAGGCTTCAAACCTGCTTCCTACATCCGGGGTCTGGAATGTTCCCACCACCTGGGTAACTCCTCAGTCTTCTTAAGGTGTTGTTTAAACATCACTTTCTTAGAAGCCCCCCTTTAACTCTGTGGACAAGAAGCCCTCTTGTTAACTGTTCCCAAAGAAGCCCATGTGTGGCCTCGGGGCTTCACAACACTTTTTACATGCATAGTATTTCCAATTATTGCTTTAATTCCATGAGCGGGATTTGAACCAGGGCAAGGACTAGGCTGATTTCATTCACCGATGAGGGGCACCACTCATCACATGGAGAGCCAATGACCTGACGGACTCTAGATGAAAATCCACATCTATTAGATGTGAAAGCCTCTACTGTAAACAAAAATTAAGCTTTCAGCTTAATGATCTGAACTTACATATTTGCACTAAACTGTGCCTGTCCTTGTTTTAGTTATTTTTATTATAGCTACACTGTTACTTTCAATACTTCTCCTAACAGTCAATGAACAAGTCTGGATTTAATTTTCCGTTAAGTAGTATGCTTTGGGCGGTTCACATTCAAGCCCTCCTATTTCCAATATGTTCATACTAACCAAAAAAATTCTTAGAAGAAAAAAAAAAGATTTTATTGATACTAGTAGTTTCCAGTGGCCAAAATCTGATATTTTTCCTCTTTGTTTAAATCAGCGTGTGACATTTTGGCAGAAATATATTCTAATTTCTGCAGAAATATCAAAGAACTATGATATTTGGCATTTAGCTCCAGGAATAAAACCAGCAGAGGGAGCATAAGAACATAAAATTAGTTTTCTAAATCCCCATGGATTAGTTAGTGCCATGTTTTGGCCTCTGGGTATGGCTGTTAGGAAGATTCCACCACTAACTCACATTTTTATATGACCTTCTGTACTGTAACAGAGAGTGATGGGTGAATGGCTGAAGACTTGTCTGCTGTTGAGTCTGGATCTGGAGTAATTAGATCCCCAAGATCACTCTTTAATGGATCTAGGTTCATCTTAAGGTCTTTGTTTGGGGGGGTAAGGGAGTCAGGAGGTTAAAACTAACTCTCCGTTCACAGCCCCTTTCTCCAGAATTGTGTCTGGCTGAGTTTGGGACCTCCCAGGGCCCAGATGGACTTACTGCATAGGAAGAGCTCAACAATGTTTGCATCATTGTGGAATCTCTCAGATGCCCTTGTTCTAGCTTTAAATGAATGACCTGTGCTGTAGCCAGACTGGAGATGGGTAGATACTACTGTCTAGGAATAATAACAAATTAGATAGGTGACCTGCTACATTTATTTGCCTTCGTGTTAGATAACAACCTTCCTGGGCTACGTCCTGTCTTCCTCAAAGATATTTCATGATGAAATCATGTGAAAATAGTTTACATTCTTTCAGAAAGATAAGATACAACATCGGGTAGTATTTTATATTGGAACGAATCCGGAAGACATGAAATCCTTGGGCCAGCTTTTCACCTCACAGCAGTAAGAAGCAGCTACTTACCCCTTTCCTGACCCAGAGGCAGCAGTACAGAACTCGGGGAATTCCTATCTGTGCTCTGGGCAATGTCTGACTTCCAAGGAGCCAGAAGGTCACGCTGAAAGCCACCTCTGCCTCAACCAAACCTGGGAACTCTCCAGCCTGTCACGGCCTCTAAAATGTTACCGCGCGTCTATCCACTCCCCGCTCTCCCATCACCATAGCCACGCTGCGAGGGACAGTTTCCTACTAGCTCTCCCATCACACTCTCTACTCTACTACCAGAGCAATCTTTTAAATCCGATCAGGTTAACTTCTTTGCTTAAAACTCTTTCACCGTTTTCCCCTGATGTCAGGATAATGCTCTCAGTGATCTGAACTGACTCTCACTTCCTTTCTGGCTGACACCCACCACCCCCACACTCAGTGTTCCAGCCAAAAAGAGTAACTAGGCGCTCCCAAGAGAGCCACGCTTTTTGCAAATCCCCAGGCCTTGGATTACGGTGGTTTGTTCTGCCTGCCCTGCTCTCCCTACTTCTCTTTCATGAACTCAACACTGACTCCTCCGCCACAATCTTAGGTCGAAGTCATATCTTCCCCCCCACCCCCCGGGGGGAGACCTTCCCTGACCAACTCCCACGCGCATCCCCGCAACGCGCCCGTTCCGTGTTCTTGGACATGCTTGGCGCTGCTCCCGTGCCCCAGATGCTCCTCCACACACCCCGGCCCTCAGGCACTATAATTACTGTTTAGCTTCTGTCTCGTTCACTGGGCTGTGAGGAATTCGACAACAATGACTATGCCTTTTCTTTTTTTTTTTTTTTTAAGCAGAGGTCTTCTTAGAAGCCCATGATTTTAAATTTATTTATTTATTTATGGCTGTGTTGGGTCTTCGTTTTTGTGCAAGGGCTTTCTCTAGTGTGGCAAGCGGGGGCCCCTCTTCATCGCGGTGCGCGGGCCTCTCACTGTCGCGGCCTCTCTTGTTGCGGAGCACAGGCTCCAGACGCGCAGGCTCAGTAGTTGTGGCTCACGGGGAAGCCCTATGCCTTTTCTTTCTGTGACTGGGAGTAGTGGCCGAGGTCAACCAGGGAGAGCCCAGGAGGTGAAGAGACAAGGGTCCCAGGCAGAACCCACCAAGACGACCCCAAAGGAGAGGAGAAAGAGCAGTCAGAGACTTCAGTGTGGGAGGAAATGTGTTATAGAAGCCAATCGAGGGCAGTCACAGCAGGAAGGAATGGCCACAATGTAAAACGCTACCACGAGGTTAAACAGGACAGAGTTTAAAACATGTCCGGGCTTCCCTGGTGGCGCAGTGCTTGAGAGTCCGCCTGCCGATGCAGAGGACACGGGTTCGTGCCGCCGAGCGGCTGGGCCCGTGAGCCATGGCCGCTGACCCTGCGCGTCCGGAGCCTGTGCTCTGCAACGGGAGAGGCCACAGCAGTGAGAGGCCCGCGTACCGCAAAAAAACAAAAACAAAAAAAACATGTCCACTGGATTTAGCTACCAGCAGGCCACGGGCCACCTCGGGGAGAGCAGTGTGAGAGGAGTGATAGAGACGAGCCAAATTGCAGGTGGCGGGAAAGCCAACGGGAGGGAAGAATGCGAAACGGCTGGGAAAATGATAACTTTTTTAAGACGCGTTGCTAACTGCGACAACGTGAAGGTATTACTCTAGGTGAACTAACCCGGTCACAGAACAGCAAATACTGCACAATTCCCCTCATATGCAGTGCACAGAGACAGAAAGCAGAATGGTGGTTGCCAGGGGCTGGGGGGAGGGGGTTACATGGGCACAGAGTTTCTGTTCTGCAAGATGAAGAATGTTCTGGAGATGGATGGTGGTGATCAGTGCACAACAATGTGAATGTACTTAATGCCAATGAATTGAACACAAAAATGGACAAAAGCATCAATTTTAGGTTGTGTACATTTTACTGCAATTGAAAAACAAAGGAAAAAAGCGGCACTGCTATGAAGAAAATAAGATGGGATCAGAGGGGTTTTGTTTGTTTTTAACAGAGGCAAGGAACTCAGCATGTTAGAAACTTGAGAAGAGTTGGTCCAAAGGGAGACCAAAAAATTAACTTTCCATGCGGAGACCCCCAGGAGGATGAGTCTGGGGCCAAGGACAGCACGAGGCGGGAGGGCGAGCGATGAGGAGAAAGCGAAGGAAAAGCTTGCTTGTTGGGGAGGGAAGATGGGGTGGCCAAGAAATAAACATTTTTAAAAAGCTTGTATTTGATAACCTCTGTTTTTCTTTGAAGGAGGCCTAGGGAGAGCGGGGAAGGTCTGAAAAATTTGCTGAGGGACTGAGAGAGGGAGCATACTGTGTACGAAGGACTTAGAGCCGGGTTACGTGAGGGGCTGTGAGGCAACTCCTGAGCCTGGACTGGAATGACGACTCTGCACTGGGGACGATGAGCTGAGGCTCGTGCTGTGACCCCAAACCCGAGTGCAGACTCCGCGGCTGAGTGCGCAGGAGAGACGTGGATACTCTGAACCACAGGTGAAATTTACCAACAAGGAGGAACAAGGGGGCCTGAACTAAGAATGCAGGGAAACGTGTGGCTGAAGCGATGGAGAGGAAGGGAAGATGGGGCAGAGATGCTGGGCAGTGAGGGATCAAGGGAAGGACTCCTCAACAAGGGCAAGAACAAGTGCAGGTGGAGTTAAGGGCTTAGGGAAGCCAAGGATTAGGAGACTGAACTCAGCAGTGAAACAGTCCTGACCTGAGATAGTTTCAGGTCCCTACCAGGCCAGGCTTGGTCAGAGTGTAGGTGGCTAAAAAGAGAAATCCAATCAGGAAAGACCTGGGTTCTATCCACAGGGGAGGTTTCTATGTGCTCTTCCTGCCTCAGGTGTAGATAATTAAGATGATCTTTTATGAATCTTTCCCCTGGATTCAATTTTCTCTTTATTGCATTGCTCTTTTTCCCTTTAGGAACTCCCTTATGAGCTAGATACTATCCCATTTTACATCCTCATTCACCTACTTTTGTTCTTATATGACGTCTAAACTCAAATATTAACCTTGTTCTATACTGAATCATGGGCTGGTAAACTGCAGAAGACACAAAAGCCCGTTAAGAACCAGGAAAACAGGCAGTTATTCATTCTCCAGGGTCAACATCACATGTTAAAAATACTAGTAAAAAATTAGTCATCATCATTTACTCAAGTCTTTCAAAGGTTAAGTGTGGATACAGTCTGTCACCTTGCTTAAATGACCTTGAGCAGACCAGTAACATAAAGGGGGCCTTGAAAAGAGCCCCAGAGGAAGGAAAATTAAAGAGGAACTTGTACCTTTTTATGTAGGCTAGCTACCCACGACAAATCTATTTTTCATTTCATTTGTCTTGGAAGTAGGAGTCTGTCTTGCATACCATTTTCTCGCTCCAAGGATGGCAAGGACAGACGGAGGCAGCTGTCCTTCTGTCCAACTGTTTGTGCAGTTGCCACACAGCCTCAAACAATGTCTCATTAACATATGCAAACAAGGGCTTTCTCCAGCGTAGCATGACAAAGAACCACATCACCACCATTTTTGAAATAGACTGTTTGCTCTTTTGTTTGACTGATGGAGAAAATTTCTGACATTGTATCTTACTGAACCATTCTTACTGAACCATTCTGAAATCAGTCACACGCATCACGTGTATCTTTGCACAAGCCCAGATTGTACCTCGTCACTTGCACACCACATCTTGTGAACATCAGAACATGCAGCGGGCGATAGGTCACTGTGAGAGCAGCACATGGAGGGTCTGCTTTCAATCCCACCTGTATGTCCTCTGAATGTTGTGACCAGGGTGCAGTTTTCTTGCTCCAGTTTGAGGATGGTTACTTGGCCTGAGTGGTCACCAATAAACACGTGCCGGGTTTCAACATCAAATCTATCATGTAAGCATTAAGGATCGTTTCTCAAAAGTGAGCGGATGGTTTGCCCCCCCCCCTCCACACACACACCAGAAAAAACATAAATGTCAAAGAAATGCGCAAATCTCACGGGAGGAGAACTTGAATATGATGCTGAAAGACACAAAAAGTGGACATAACAAAATGAAAGACATTACTTACTGGACGGTAAGACTCAACATGATAAACATGTCAATTTTCACAACATGAATTTATGAATTTAATATAATCCCTATAAAAGTATCAACACGTGGGTTTTTTTCCTACAGTTAGGTATGTTCATTCTAAAGTTCACATAGAAAAATAAATAAGCAAGAAGAGCCAGGAATATTCTGAAAATAAGAGTAATATGGTACTGTGATGGGGGAGGTTAGCCCTACCAGATATTAAAACATGTTATAAAGTCTCTTTAATCGAAAGTGTGGTGCTTAGACAAACAGACCAATGGAACAGAAAAGAAAGTCTAGAAATAGGCCCCAAAGCATGCAGAAATTTAGTACATATCTGATAAAGGTGGCTTTTCAAATGAATAAGGAAAAGAAGGGCGAAAAGAAAAGTTGGCACAAACTGAACCAGTCATTTGGAAAAACAAAACAGGATTTGTACTTCACTTTATACCAGGAAGAACTCCAATGTAAAAAATGAAAAATAGAAGTTCTAGATGGGAGAGTTCCTTTATAACCTTGGAGTGGAAAAAGCTATGACTCAAATACACAAACAACAAACAAATGCAATAAGCAAAGCACAAGACAAATTGGAAAAAATATTTGCAACTGATGTCACAAAAGGCCCGAATACCTAATATAAAAAGAGCAATCCAGAAGAAGATTACAAACCTAATAAAAAACAGGCAAGATACATGAATGGATGGTTCAAGAAATGACAATGGTGCTTTGCAAAAAAAAAAAAAAAAAAAAAAATTAACCTAGCAGGCTCTCCTTTGAAAGGCTGCTGTTACAAGATTGGCGTGGCACCTGGGAACTTGGATTTCAGGAGGGTCCCCACCATTAACAAACAAAAGTGGCTGACTGTGCCTTAACTGTACAAACAATATGGTTTATGCTAAACACCTGCTTTCCTTCTGCGAGTCTGGTTTTTTTTTTTTTCTTTTGGTCACTCCATGCGGCATGTGGGATCTTAGTTCCCTGATCAGGGATCGAAACCGTGCCCCCTGCAGTGGAAGCACGGAGTCTTAAACACTGGACACCAGGGAAGGCCTCCTTATGGGAGTCTGGAATTTTGGTACATGCAGGAAGAGGGTGCCTGTGTGACCAGTCAGTCTCCAGTAACTACCCAAGGCCCTGAGTCTCTAGTGAGCTTCCCTGGTTGGTAATGCCTAGTGATCCTACTTGTAGAGATCTACCCCAGAGGCACAATGGCCAAAATATGAATTGACACATGCCTGAAGCTATTCACTCCATATTACAGTAAGAGCTAAAGTTTGAAAGTCCATCAAAAGAGGACTTCTTAACTATGATACATCCATGCAAAAGAATACTACACAGCTGGGAAATTTGACATGGAGTAATTTCCAGGATATATTATTTTATATATATATATATATATATATATATATATATATATATATTTTTTTTTTTTTTTTTAAATAGAGACTTAGATGTTACAGCCTTAATAGCCTTCTGTTAACTTTATATTTATTATTATTTAAAAAAAATTTTGGCTGCACCCCACGGCATGTGTGATCTTAGATCCCCGACCAGGGATCGAACCTGCACCCCTGCACTGGAAGCGCGGAGTCCTAACCCCTGGACCACCACGGAAGTCCCTCCAGCATATATTATTAAGTGTGTGTGGGGGAAAGCCAAGGTTTATGGAAGTTTATATGCTACACTACCTTCATGTAAGAAAGAGGGAAACATAAATATAAGTGTGTGTGTGTGTGTGTGTGTGTGTGCGCGCGCTTATATTTACAAAAGGAAGCACTTTGATAAATCAAGATTGATCAAAAATGGCTGCCAGTGGAAAAGTGAGAAACAAGCTGACGGGAAAGGGGTGGTAGTGAGACTTTTCTCTCATTACATTGTTTCCATTATGGAATCTTGTAATTATGTACATGTGAAAAATACTTATACATTTTTTTAAATCCCCTAAATCGACAACAAAGTAAAGTGAATAAACCTACTGTCAACTTGCTGATATAACCACAGAGTTAAAAGAATTATTTCAAGTGACTTTAAAACACAGCATTTTGACTATACATTCTTGGTAGAATATATTCTCAGGACAAAGAAAGCTGCAAAAAAAAATCTAAAATCTTATTCAGTAGTCTTGCTATTATAATATTGCTATTACTATTTAAAACAACTTAAATATATCATGGGATAAAGCAAATAAAGAATTATGCTGATGTTTAGGAACAAAGGTTTTTAGCCCAAAAGAATCAAGTACAAAAATGAAGTAAAGGGGTTTCCCTGGTGGCGCAGTGGTTGAGAGTCTGCCTGCCGATGCAGGGGACGCGGGTTCGTGCCCCGGTCCGGGAGGATCCCACATGCCGTGGAGCGGCTGGGCCCGTGAGCCATGGCCGCTGGGCCTGCGCGTCCGGAGCCTGTGCTCCGCAACGGGAGAGGCCACAACAGTGAGAGCCCGCGTACCGCAAAAAAAAAAAAAGAAGTACGCTATAATGTTAAATTTGAATTAGAAATATTATGTGAACTAATCATTTATTTTCTTTTTTTAAATACACATATATATATTTGCTAGCTATCTCTGAATACTATTCCTCACTAAGAGAACTGGCCGATTCCAGGACTGGGACAGGAAGGTACCAGATGAGCTTAAGACATGTCGTGTCAAAAAGCAAAGACGCTATCAAAGGCTAGTGGGGCTGTATCAAAAAGACATAGGAGTCAACATGATGTGGCTCTTACTGGCCAAAGATGGACAATATGTGCATCAAAAAAAGGGGGGGTGCAATTTACTGAAATATACTGAATATATTATTAAAAAACAAAACCCTAAGAGTTTATAATAATGCTCAAAGCCAGAGTGATTGGCATTTAGTATGATATGAGGAAATATGAAAATCAGGATAATCTTAATAGCTTTTCAGTACTCTTTCCACAAATATGAATAGATAGAAGAGAATGCTTGGTGGAAAGGCATTTGACTATATAGGGTGACATCTTGGAAATATCTCCAACAGGAATAAATTCTTAAAATGAAGAGTACCTGAATTAGTTTTGTGGAAGCATGAAAAATGTGACCAAAACTTGGTCAAATGACAGACTGAACGGTGTGGCTAGGTAAAGTATTCACAAAAATAAAGACCAGCAATTGAAGTGGGGAAGGAAAACAGTTCTATTTCCTACATCAGCCTGCCATGGGACCTTTGGGAAATACCTCCGTTCTGCTATATCTAGTTGTGCAGAGGGCTAGCTCAAAGATTTTAATACCCTAGTTCTCATCCTGGTTCTGCCAGTTAACAGTCATGTGACCTTGACAAGGTTTCTTATTCTTCATCTTTTTGAGCCTCTCTGAGGCTTTTCTACACGTGAAAATTGAGAATTAGGTCTTTATGTTTTGATAGTGAACAAAGTAACATTATGTAGAAGTACTATGTAAACTCTCAGGGACTGCAAAGGTAAGATATTTTCTTCTTTTTCCTCACCTTCACTTTCTTCTTCTTGTTGTTGTTGGTAACATGATAGTTCACTTAATATTCACTTAAATAGTTAAGTGAATATTAGTTCACTTAAAGCAACAAAGATTTTGAGGTGATTCCGAAATTGATAATTCAACTTGTGAACTAGTCAGTCTCTGTCATCCTTTATTTCTCTACTTGAATTTTGGTTACTTTCATTGCTTATTTACTTCTCTGTTAAGAGGCCTGAAAGAAGAGGAAAAAGGGTGATGTCAATCTGACTTATTCTATCACTTGTTGGCTTGACTATTTGAGGTGTAGATGGGAGAGAATCAATCCGTCTGTAGAAAACTCTTATGTACACCACCAGTGCCCACTATGAAGAGAAATAGGGGTCATAATATTATTCTGAACATTTTATGTTATTTTAACAGATCTTCTTCCTTTCCTTATCACTAAAAAACTGAAAAACCAAAAAGACCAAAAAACCAAAAACCGGTAAGTACAGAAGGTGGCAGAACGAAGAGGAGGGGTGAGGTGATGGAGGAGGGTTCCCATGAAAAAAGCATGTTTAAAAACTGAATTTTAACGTGAACCCCAACACTGTATGGGTTGCCCGTTAACAATCTATGCATCAGGCAGCTCCCAGAAAAAACCCTGCAGCCTTGGGAAAGTTGCGTGGGTCTCGGCTGCAAAAGCAGTGCTGTTATGCATCAGCATGCGGCACTGGGAAAATACCAGGCAGACAGATGCTCCCAGGTGCAAGGGCTGGCACTGTGGTTCCAGAATTGGAGCTAAGGAGGCAGAGCTGGTAGAGGTGAGGGAGTCTTCTGGAAGGCTCACCAGGCATCACCAGCACTCTCTGCAGTATTGCAGCTGCCTTCCACCTTAATAGCAAGGTTGGACTGGAGGGTCATTTGCACTGGGGAAGGAAGCCTGAGGCTTTCACTGCACACAAAAGTTTCTGATAGCCAATCACATGTTTTTTTTCTGCTTGGTAAACCACATGGCAAAGAAGAGTCGAAAAATGAAGATGACTTTTGGAGATGCCGGAAGAGAGGAGTCAAAGACTATAAGAGTCAGGACAAGTTTAATTCTGTGTACTTGTGGGGTTTTTTGTTTTTTGTTTTCATTTTCAGATCGTTTAAACAGTAAACTTCTTAAGGGCAAGATCTGTATTTTTTTCTATACTCTTTGGTTTGGTTAGGTGATACAGAAGATACCTCACTAGGCGTAGCTAGTCATATAGAAGCCAGCATGTTAAGAACAAATTATATGGATGCCATTAGTTCTGTTCTCAGAGGGATAATGCAGTATAATGGGAAAAACCAGCAGTCCAAGGCAGAAGACCTGGGTTCTGGTGGTGATTTTCCTACATACCAGCTGGGTGGCTGCAGATAAGGCATGTGACCCTCTCTGGGCTTCAGCTGGCTCACCTGTACATGAGAAACTGGATGGATGATCTCTAAGGGAGATCCAATACTAACACTACAAGAAATCATTAATCCATTGGCAGGAGAGTTCATGTATTTCAATTCAAGCATTATGCTTGTCTGAACTGGCTTTTAGAAAGTAAACTTTGGAGTTTCTTTCTTTAAGCACCCTCTCAAAGATAAGTGGATCTTTTTTTTTT
Organism: Aethalodelphis obliquidens; assembly: GCF_003676395.1. Classification (NCBI taxonomy): domain Eukaryota; kingdom Metazoa; phylum Chordata; class Mammalia; order Artiodactyla; family Delphinidae; genus Aethalodelphis; species Aethalodelphis obliquidens. The sequence goes on along the minus strand of NW_020837960.1, from coordinate 18,546,148 downwards.
TTTTTTGCGGTACGCGGGCCTCTCACTGTTGTGGCCTCTCGCGTTGCAGAGCACAGGCTCCAGACGCGCAGGCTCAGCGGCCATGGCTCACAGACCCAGCCACTCTGCGGCATGCGGAATCTTCCCGGACTGGGGCACGAACCCGTCTCCCCTGCATCGGCAGGAGGACTCTCAACCACTGTGCCACCAGGGAAGCCCGATAAGTGATCTTGATTTCCATTCCTTGTCGCCCTTGCTTCTGGTCTTCTTGGTAACATGCCACTTTTACAGCCTTCCATATGGCCATTCTCAGTTTCTTCATCTTGCCCTTCCAGTTGGAAAATAAGAGTGACATTAGCCTAAACACACACACACACACACACACACACACACACACACACACACACACACACAGAACTACTGCCACATGTCTGCAAGGAAACAGCAAGGTGCAATACTTTGTCAAGTGGTTGCAAATCACTGAACAGGCATATAAATACTAGATGAAAATCTGAAAGCAAGTCTTACTGTTTCATCCTGCTTTTGCAGACAAGTGATCTGTTTATAACTATTTCCTCATCTGTCAGAAGGTGGAGAGATTCTACGCTTTTTAAAGAAGAAACTCAGGGTCCTTTACTCCTCAGAGCGGTAGCATCACCAGTACAGGCTTCTCACTTGTCAGGCCTGTGTTCACTGGAGCCCAGGGGGCTGGATGTGAGGATTACCCAGCATTGGCAGGTGTTCACACCGAGCACATGGACCCTGGAGACTTGAGAGATAAGAGTTAATATCGTTCTACATATCCTGGGAAAGTCTGGTACCTGGAACAAAGACTGCGTAGCATTACTGTGTAGATACCAGTCAGCCTACTCTGGTCCCGGCATGGTGGCCTCTCAATAAATATTCTTAAAATGAACAGGAATCCTGTGGTTCTTCTGCCAGGCACCAAAATGGGAATGTTTCCAACCTTAATACCTATGTGTAAATTATTTCTGTTCAAAAATAAAAGACTGTATTTCAGTGACGGTTTTATCTCCATGTTCCATAATTCTTTCTGACAGCTGAGGCTCACAATTCTGGGCTGTGTACTGTCTAGATGTCAGACTTTGTATCACAGCAGACCCACAACCTGCTCGGCAGTAACTTATTTCAGGTGAAATTACTTTACTCCACCTACATGAGGACCCTTGATGATTTATGTGTTAGGAAAGTTTATAAGCACTTTTTTTTTTTCTTGCGGTACGCGGGCCTCTCACTGCCGTGGCCTCTCCCGTTGCGGAGCACAGGCTCCGGATGCTCAGGCTCAGCGGCCATGGCTCACGGGCCCAGCCGTTCCGCGGCATGTGGGATCCTCCCGCACCGGGGCACGAACCCGTGTCCCCTGCATCGGCAGGCGAACTCCCAACCACTGCGCCACCAGGGAAGCCCAGTTTATAAGCATCTTAATCAGTAGGGCAACTAGCAAATAAAACAAGAAACTTTCAAGTTGCACATACCCAAAATGTTCATGAAAGAAAGAAGTCAACAGCTAAGTTCCCACCAAGGGATTTTGTCCAGCAAAGGATACTGCAGGCCTGAGGCCACAGCACTGGTGCGATAACCTCCCAGGCGTTGCCCACTCTCAGAGCAGTGCCAGGCAAATTGCTTGTCCTGTCCCGTGCTCAGCACCCACTCCAGCTCCAGGACAAACAGGATCATCGTCACTCTGCTCTGATGCGCTAAAAGCCAAGAGACAAGAAAACAACCCATAAAGCATCCTACAAGAGGCTGGTAAAGCATGGTCCACAGAGATGCATCATTCCCTCCTCCCCACCCCAGAGTAAGCTGAACAGTAGATAATCGTTACAAACAAGGGCTAGAACAGTGGTTCTCATCAGGGGGACAGGCATGCCCCTGGAGAAGACCACATCCACGTTTCCATAAGAAAATTTTCCCCAATCACTTCCCTGGCGGTCCGGTGGTTAAGATTCCATGCTTCCAATGCAGGGGATGTGGGTTTGATCCCTGGTTGGGGAATTAAGATCCCACATGCCACGTGGCGTGGCCAAAAAATAATTAATTAATTAATTTTTATAAAAAGAAAGAAAATTTTCCTAACACCCAAAGGGCCTGGACCACCTCTCTCAGACATGTTAGAACTGCTGGACTAGAGAAAGGCAGATCAGTGTGACTACAAAACACATTAGGAACAACGTTCTGCTAATAAACTCACTGGTGTCTGTTTATTTAAGCTTGAAAAAAAGCAAAGAGCATTACTGTTCTCCTTTTGATGAAGGTTTGCTTTTAAACCCACAACAAAGTTCTAGATGAATTTTCTGTGAGAAATTAAATGCTTGGAGCTTGGAGAGGAGGGCAAAATTATTCCCAAGTGCCATATAGAAAAGAATGAGATATCCCTTACGTCAAAGCATACATAATGAGAGCAAACTTCCCAGGGCTGCTTATATACAAGGACAACACCATCACGGAAGTACTGCATCACACAATTTCAGAGTTAGAAGAACTATTCATGTCATCTACTCCAGCTCCCTATTTTACACGTGGGCAAACCGAGGCACGATCGAGTTGAGTAGTTTGGCCAATCTCATGGCTTCTCAATTACCAAATAAAATCAGTAAAATATTCGCTTTCTTCCTCTTACACAATTCCAGGGGGAGAGGTATAGGGGGTCCACGGCCACTGAACAGAGCTGACTGGAATAAACAAAGATTGATATCCCAGAACTTGGACCCACTGGGCTCTGTGCCCAGGAACTGGCAGCCTGGTGGGTGAGAGGAGACTCATCCTGTGTGTGACGAGGTGACAGAGAAGCCATCAGCTTCCCATTTGGATCATGAAAATAGGACTGGACGTGGATGGATCAATGCAGCTCTATCAGCAATAACAGCATCACTGCCAATTTCTGAGTGTCTAACAAGTGCCAGGTACTTAAAGATATTGTCTCACTTAGTCTTTGTAATGACTCTGCAAAGCTGGGTGTTTTCCTCCTTTTACAGACACAGCCCAGCCTTGCCAAGATGGTGCTTCTAGACTGGCTAACAAACAATACAGTCCGAACCATAGTGAATACCTCCGGGACAGACATTTCACCAGATGCCTGATGTTTTAAAATCCGATATTTGGCGCTTGGAGAATCTAAAGGGATTGAGAAGGGGTATAGAAACAATAATACTGTTAACATCTCTACCCAGTATCTGCCTTTCAGAGAATCGGCCACCATCAAGATCAAAATGTTGTCTTAAACTAAAAGATGGGGCTTCCTGGAGAAGCTTCTGAAGATCTTGTCATGTCTGTGTCATCAAAGGCCCAATTTAAGTTCCACCAATGGTGGAATAAAAGCGAACTCTCTAATGGTTCACTTTCAACTGTACCCACGTCTATTGCAGGCAGAAAGTGGTCCCCAGCGCTTCGCTCCCTTTTCTCATGAAGGGGCCTTTGATCTTTCTGTTACTTTGTAAGTCCAAGGGGTTGACAGTAGCCCAGAAGATAAGGGGGTTTACCGCCCTCTGAGCTGCCAGAGGAGGAGACGGAGGCTCAAAAATGTTATGTGACTTGCTCAAAGCTACACAATCAATGAGTGATGAGGCTAGAATTAAAACCCTAGTCTCTCTGCCAAAGTTGGTTCTCTTTCTCTGTCAGGCTGCCTATGACTACTGAAAAGACAAACAAAAACAAACAAAAAACAAACCCTAAAACTCAAAGCACATAATCTTTCTAAGGTGACAGAATTCTCTTATTCGAAAAGAAACCCTTTGAAGATACATACGTATTGTTAAGCTTCAGGAACCTGGGCTTGAAGCCTGGCTGTACTTCTTAAATAGGAGCCAGGACCTTGATCTTACGGAGGAAGCATCCAGTTTCTCACAATTAAGTACAGTTGACTCTTGAACAATGCACATTTGAACCGCGTGGGTCCACTTATACGCAGATGTTTTTCAACAGTAAATACTACAGTACTACATGATCCAAGGTTGGTTGAATCCGCGGATGTGGAGGAACCGTGACACAGAGGAACCGCGATACGGAGGAACTGCGGATACAGAGGCCCGATATAAATTATACATGGATTATCCACTGTGGGGAGGGTTGGTACCCTTTACCACTGCATTATTCAAGGGTCAACTGTATGATGTTAGCTATAGTTTTTCGTTTGTTTGTTTTTGTTTTTTTTGTTTTGTGGTACGTGGGCCTCTCACTGCTGTCGCCTCTCCCGTTGCGGAGCACAGGCCCTGCGGCCATGGCTCACGGGCCCAGCCACTCCACGGCATGTGGGATCCTCCTGGACCGGGGCACGAACCCGCGTCCCCTGCATCGGCAGGCGGACTCTCAACCACTGCGCCACCAGGGAAGACCAGCTATAGTTTTTTATAGACGTTTCTCTCTCAAGTTGAGGAAGTTCCCCTCTATTTGTAATTTGCTGAGAGTTTTTATCATGAATGGGTGTCAGATTTTATCAAATGTTTCTTCTGCATCAATTAATATGATGATTTTTCTTCTTTAGTCTTTTGATGTGATGGGTTACACTGATTTTCAAAAGTTGAACCAGCTTTGCATATCTGGAATAAACCCCACTTGGTCATCGTGTATAATTCTTTTCATACATTGTTGGATTTGCTAGTATTTTTTTGAAGATTTTTACATCTAAGCTCATGAGAGATATTGGGTTGTAGTTTTCCTTTCTTGTAATGTCTTTGTCTGGTTTTGGTATCACTGACCTTTTAAAAAATGTTAATTGAGATAAAGTTCACATAATATAAAATTCACCATTTAAACCATGTTAAGAGTGTATAATTCACTGATCTTTAGTATATTCACCATGTTGTGCAATCATCATAGAAAATGTACTACTTCCAGAACAGTTCCATCACCTCAAAAAGAAACCCATACCCTCTACTCCCCCTTCCCCATCCCTGGGTAACCACTAATTTACTTTCTGTCTCTACGGATTCTCCTGTTCTTGACATTTCATATAACTGTAATCATACAATGTATGGTTTTTTGTGTCTAGTTTCTTTCACTTAGCATGTTTTCAAGATTCATCCACATTGTAGCAGGTATCAGTATTTCATTCCCTTTTTATGGCCAAATAAAAATTCACTGTATTGATACACTACATTTTGTTTATCCATTCATTCATACATGAACATTTATTAGGTTGTTTCCACTTTTTGGCTATTGTGAATAATGCTGCTGTACATAAGGGTATAAAAATATCTGTCCCTGCTTTCATTTCTTTTGGGAATAAACCTCACTTGGTTGTGACGTACTTACCTTTTTATATATTGCTGAATTTGATCTGCTGAAATTTTGTGTAGATGTGTTTGCATCTATTTTCACGGGGGATGCATAGATACTATGCATGTCTTGTTCACTATTATAATTCTCAGTTATTGGAACACAATAGGTACTCAATCAATACTGGATAAGTGATATGTGAAAAAAAATTAAGGAATAAATCCATAGGGAAATGAATTTTGGCTCAAAATCTAGAAATAAAGAGCTCAATGCTTAGAATTTTCCAAAATCAGGAGGGGCTGCTATGTCTTTGGAGGGTATCAGAGGAGAGGCTGGATGATCATGAATGAGGTCACGAGATTTGGAAGAAATGACGTCTAAGTGAAATGACGTCTACCTCTAATGTTCTGACCCCTGACATTGGCCTGGATGAAAAAACTCGTCAGTGAAAATTGCTCCTGATCTATACTATATAAAGGGCTTACAGTACACTGCCAATGTTGAAGACACAATAAAACCTGAATTCCTTCCCTTAGACAATATGAACACTTTCAGCCTCTTAAAATATTTACCCAAAAATGAAATGAGCTCCACGGAAAGCCAACCCTGGGCCCCGCTCTCCAAGTCTGCCGCGGGGTTTCCAGGCAGCGGGGCGGAGCGGGCAGACAAAGGACAAAGGCTGTACGCTCTGGAGTCACACAGACCCGGTCTGGCTTCACACTTTACCAGTTACAAGACCACACGCCCAATCTCTTTGGGCCTCTGCTTCTTAATTCAAAAATGGGGATAATATTCACCACAAAGGGTTGCTGTTTTGTTCCCGCTGATTGCTGTGAAGTTAAGTCCTCTCTTGTGGCAGTGGAAGCCACTGAGAAACATTTCAGTCTAAGACAATGAAAACACTGCTCTCGTTCCTACCTTGATAGTTTTTCACAGGAGTCATCTTGTTATAATCTTCTGATAGAAGAAACTCCTGCAAAAGAGAAGCAAAATATTAAGCCAAAAGAAATTCTTTAAGTGGATAAATATGTTTTGGTAAAACCGGATTGTACGAAGCAAACATCATCACAGAATTATATCTAACGTGATATTTTGCCAATCAACTCAGCATTTTCTGTACCTCTTTAAAAGTAACAATCATAATTACAATCCAATGCGATTATCATAGTTTTTACCTTATAACTCTGAAGTTGATTTTTTTTTTTTTCAAGTATACATGAGAAGAAAACTGGATCAAGTTCAAAGTCTTGATCCTAGTCAAAACTGAAGGTAAATCCAATTCAAATTCGAATTACTTTTCTCTCTGTGGTGCCACAACTGAAATTTTGCAAGGTTCTGGCCAGTGAGCAAACGGATGGCAACCCTCTACTAGGGAAATAAATGAGTTATTTTAAAGATTCTGTTTCTAATAACAGTAGCTTATTTCCCGGTACAACAAGCTTCTCAAGGCTGCATCTTACTCATCCCTATATCCCTACGGCACCCGGCACAGTGCTCTGGTACAGTAGGTAGTCAACAAATAGTGAAAAAATGGACATGTAAAAGGTATCTCCCAATCTGACGAGGTTAGTTTGGATATCAAATGCACTCAAAAATATCAGTTTCTATATAACACATTGTGTGTCCTCTTAGTGAGGACACACAGGAGGTGATTTTGTGTGTGAGTATGTTTGCATGCTTCACCTAAGCACGTACAATGACCTATATGTAGAAGCCAACCAAGTGTTTATAAGCCCCAGCCAGGTTTTGAGTCCCTTACCTTCTTTCAAATGCAAAATGCCCATATAGTCTTAAACAGTAGGCTGTCAAATATAAGGAGAGCTGTGAAGTGTAATAAATTGATGGCTTTATCTGAACTTAAAAACAGAACGAGTCTTTTCAAAACATTTGGAGGCTTCCAGAATTTCTCCTTGATGACTTCAAGAAAGGTGGTGGGAGGACAGACACACAGACTCGTGACTTGCAATCTGGGTATTTACTGAGTTCATATAGTTTGTGTGATTTTTCAGAAGTAAATAATTATACTGTTTTTGTGACAGATGCCACAAAGTTAAATAAAGCACAAGGTGACGCGAGAGAATGAACACGGTAACAAAGCTCCCCTGGGTGTCTGCTTTTCCATCCCAGCCCTCCTTAAGAAGCTTATCTACAAATGGATTTTCTTCACCATGATTGTCTCAGTAATAACATTATTCAACTTGTCACTTTTAAAACTTCGTATCATTATTCCTACAAGGAGCAGCACTATATTCATTTCTCGTTTCTGAAGAGCTAGACTCACAACTGAAGAGAGAAGACTAATTTTTAAAGAAGTCAAGTTGTTTTCCCATAAGGAGCTTACAGTGTGGGTAAGAAGCCACGCACGTGTCTGAGCAACGGTTCACTACCACCCTTAATCCCCGGCAAGAGTAGCTCAACCCGGGGCCCCATACTTTAGAGTGCCCCAAATTTCCTAACAAAAACACAAAACAAATTTCTTAAAGACGATTGTTATTTGAGCAAGTGTTTCTGAGTTCATCTAGTGCATATGCTATTTTGAATATACTGAACTGGTTCTTTAGCTTGGGGAAAAGGTACATTCATTCCTTTTGGAAACAGGCAGGGTATAAAATAAACAACTTGTAGATCTGTGCTTAGGATTAACATACACATACACAATACAATTACCAGTTCACTGCATAGGTAAACTTAATTTTTTGTTCATTTGTTTTTCCTATGAAAATAGATACACAATCATGGAGAAAGCATGGGAAATTGCCAGCATTCTTTTTCATTATTACTTTTTTGATCAAAGAAACAATATGCTATTCTAGGAATTGTAAGACTGATAAATACTAAACAGTCTCTTATGATACCATTTCTCAGAGATAATTATTATGGAAAGTATAATTGGAATAATAAAACAAAATATTAATATCATTTAACAACACTTTTTTCTGGTAACAAATCACGCACATCATTCCACATGAGTACATGCTCATCAACTTCAATCTTTTTAATGACTGCATAGGATGTTTTTTGTTTTTTGTTTTTTTCTGGTATGCGGGCCTCTCACTGTTGTGGCCTCTCCCGTTGCAGAGCACAGGCTCCGGACGCACAGGCTCAGTGGCCATGGCTCACGGGCCTAGGCGCTCCGTGGCATGTGGGATGTTCCGGGACCGGGGCACGAACCCGCGTCCCCTGCATCAGCAGGCGGACTCTCAACCACTGCGCCACCAGGAAAGCCCGGCATAGGATGTTATTAATGTCCTTATATTAACAAATGTTTACACTGCTTCCAGTTTTCCTTATTAAAAATATATCACATGAACCCACAGCCAACATCGTTCTCAATGGTGAAAAACTGAAACCATTTCCTCTAAGATCAGGAACAAGACAAAGTTGCCTACTCTCACCGCTATTATTCAACACAGTTTTGGAAGTTTTAGCCACAGCAATCAGAAAAGAAAAAGAAATAAAAGGAATCCAAATTGGAAAAGAAGAAGTGAAGTTGTCACTGTTTGCAGATGACATGATACTATTCATACAGAATCCTAAAGATGCTACCAGAAAGCTACTAGAGCTAATCAATGAATTTGGTAGAGTAGCAGGATACAAAATTAATGCACAGAAATCTCTTGCATTCCTACACACTAATGATGAAAAGTCTGAAAGAGAAATTAAAGAAACACTCCCATTTACCACTGCAACAAAAAGAATAAAATACCTAGGTATAAACCCACCTAAGGAGACAAAAACCTGTATGCAGAAAACTATACAACACTGATGAAAGAAATTAAAGATGATACAAACAGATGGAGAGATATACCATGTTCTTGGATTGGAAGAATCAACATTGTGAAAATGACTGTAAGACCCAAAGCAATCTACAGATTCAATGCAATCCCTATCAAACTGCCAATGGCATTTTTCACACAACTAGAACAAAAACTTGTACAATTTGTATGGAAACACAAAAGACCCCAAATAGCCAAAACTATCTTGAGAAAGAAAAATGGAGCTGGAGGAATCAGGCTCCCTGACTTCGGACTATACTACAAAGCTACAGTAATCAAGACAGTATGGTACTGGCACAAAAACAGAAATATAGATCAACAGAACAGAATAGAAAGCCCAGAGATAAACCCACACACATATGGTCACCTTATCTTTGATAAAGGAGGCAAGAGTATACAATGGAGAAAAGACAGCCTCTTCAATAAGTGGTGCTGGGAAAACCGGAGAGCTACTTGTAAAAGAATGTAACATGTAACATCATACACAAAAATAAACTCAAAATGGATTAAAGACCTAAATGTAAGGCCAGACACTATAAAACTCTTAGAGGAAAACATAGGCAGAACACTCTATTACATAAATCACAGCAAGATCCTTTTTGACCCACCTCCTAGAGAAATGGAAATAAAAATAAAAATAAACAAATGGGACCTAATGGAACTTAAAAGCTTTTGCACAGCAAAGGAAACCATAAAAAAGATGAGAAGACAACCCTCAGAATGGGAGAAAATATTTGCAAACAAAGCAACTGACAAAGGATTAATCTCCAAAATATACAAGCAGCTCATGCAGCTCAATATCAAACAAACAACCCAATCCAAAAATGGGCAGAAGACCTAAATAGACACTTCTCCAAAGAAGATACACAGATTGCCAACGAACACATGAAAATATGCTCAACATCACTAATCATTAGAGAAATGCAAATCAAAACTACAATGAGGTATCACCTTACACTGGTAAGAATGGCCATCATCAAAAAATCTACAAACAATAAATGCTGGAGAAGGTGTGGAGAAAAGGGAATCCTCTTGCACTGTCGGTGGGAATGTAAATTGATACAGCCACTATGGAGAACAGTATGGAGGTTCCTTTAAAAACTAAAAATAGAACTACCATATGACTTAGCAATCCCGCTACTGGGCATATACCCTGAGAAAACCATAATTCAAAAAGAGTCATGTACCACAATGCTCATTGCAGCACTATTTACAATAGCCAGGACATGGAAGCAACCTAAGTGTCCACTGACAGATGAATGGATAAAGAAGATGTGGTACATATATACAATGGAATATTATTCAGCCATAAAAAGAAACGGAATTGAATTATTTGTGGTGAGGTGGATGGACCTAGAGTCTGTCATACAGAATGAAGTAAGTCAGAAAGAGAAAAACAAATACTGTATGCTAACACATATATATGGAATCTAAAAAAAAAAAAGGTTCTGATGAACCTAGGGGACAAGAATAAAGACACAGATGTAGAGAATGGACTTGAGGACATGGGGAGGGGGAAGGGTAAACTGGGAGGAAGTGAGAGAGTAGCAGTGACATATATACACTACCAAATGTAAAATAGATAGCTAGTGGGAAGCAGCTACATAGCACAGGGAGATCAGCTTGGTGCTTTGCGACCACCTAGAGGGATGGGATAAGGAGGGTGGGAGGGAGATGCAAGAGGGAGGGGATATGGGGATATACGTATGCATATAGCTGATTCACTTTGTTATACAGCAGAAACTAACACAACAATGTAAAGCAATTATACTGCAATAAAGATGTTAGAAAAAAAATATCACATGGTCAATCAATTTATGACAAAGAAACCAAGAATACACAATGGGGAAAGGAGAGTCTCTTCAATAAACTGTTGGGAAAACTGTACAGTCACATGCAAAACAATGAAACTGGACCACTATCTTATACCATATACAAAAATTAACTTAAAATGGATTGAAGACTTGAACATGAGACCTGACCATAAGACGCCTTGAAGAAAACATAGGTGGTAAGTTTCTTGACATTGGTCTTGGTGATGATTTTTTGGATATGATACCAAAAGCAAAGGCAACACGAACAAAATGAAACAAGTGGAACTACATCAAACTGAAAATCTGCACAGCAAAGGAAACCATCAACAAAACAAAAAAGTGACCTACTGAATGAGAGAAGATATTTGCAAATCATATATCTGATAATAGGTTATATCCAACATATATAAAGAACTCAAACAAATCAATAAAAAACCCACAAATAATATGATTTAAAACTGGGCAGAGGATCTGAACAGAAATTTTTCCAAAGAAGACATACAGATGGCCAACAAGTAGATGAAAAAGTGCTCAACATCACTAATCATGTGGGAAATGTAATTCAAAACCATAATGAGATATCACCTCACACCTGTTAGAATGGCCATTATCAAAAAGATAAAAGACAACAAGTGTTGGCAAGCATGTGGAGAAAAGGGAACCCTTCTGTATTGTTGGTAGGAGTGTAAACGGGTGCAGCCACGATGGAAAACAGTATGGAGGGTCCTCAAAAAGTTAAAAACAGAACTACCATATGATCCAGCTATTCCTCAGGGTATTTAACCAAAGAAAACAAAAATACTGACCTGAAAACATATATATACTCCCATGTTCATTGCAGCATTATTTACAAATAGCCAAGACATGGAAGCAACCTAAGTGTCCATGGATGGATAAATGGATAGAGAAAATGTGATATATAACTACAATGGAATATTATTCAGCCATAAAAAAAACGTCTTGCCATCGGTGACAACATGGATGGACCTTGAGGGCATTATGCTAAGTGACATACGGCAGACAGAGAAAGATAAATACCATATGATCTTGCTTACATGTGGAATCGTTAACAAAGCAAAACAAAACACCCCAAAGAAAACTGAACTCATGGATACAGAGGACAGACTGGTGGTTGCCAGGGGCAGGGCAGGGTGGGATGATCAAAAGGGGTGAAGGTGATCAAAAGGTACAAACTTCCAGTTACAAAATAAATCCTGAGATATGTACAATATGGCGACTATAATTAAAAATACTGCATTGCATATTTGAAAGTTGCTAAGAGAGTAGATCTTAAAAGTTCTCATCACAAGAAAAAAAATGTGTAACTGTGTGTGGTGATGAATGTTAAACAGGCTTGTGGTGATCATTTTGCCATATATACAAATATTGAATCATTATGTTGTATACTTGAAACTAATATAATGTTATATGTCAATTATCTTAATTAAAAATGAGTTGTATATAAAAATAATCACATAAAATGTACTGTATCTCTTTATATTTCTAGCAATATTTCAATAAAATAAAGTTCCAGAAGTAGAATTGCTGGACCAGAGGATATGACCATTTAAATTTGATAGATATTACCAAATTGACTTTACAAAAGATTTTATCTACTAAACTTACAAACAATATAATGTAAAAGTTTGGCTGAAGCTTAGATTATCTTGTTGGGATTGACCAATCAAAGATATACACATTTTAAATTATTTTATCCATCTCTCTACCCTCCCTTCTTTATATTCAGCTGTCTACATATCTATCATCCTAATTTTTATTTTTTAAGAGCATTTTTAGATTCACAGCAAGATTGAGAGGAAAGTACAGAGATTTTTTCATAAAGCCTCTGTCCTCACACATGCAGTCTCCCTCTTTATCAACATCCCACGGCAGAGTGGTACATTTGTTATAATTGATGACCTACACTGACACATCATTATCACCCGAAACCCACAGTTTACACTAGGCTTCACTCTTGGTGTTATAAATTCTGTGGATTTTGACAAATGTAAAATGACATATATCCACAATTAGAGTATAATACAGAGTATTTTCACTGCCCTAAAGATCCTCTGTGCTCTGCCTATTCATCTTTCTCTCCCGCTTAAGCCCTGGCACTACTGATCTATTCACCATCTCCAAAGTTTTGCCTTTTCCAGATTGCCATAGAGTTGGAATCATACACTAGGCAGCCTTTTCAGATGGTCTTCGTTTATTTACTAATATGCATTTAAGTTTCCTCCATGTCTTTGCATGGCTTGATTGCTCATTTCTTTTTAGCACTGAATAATATTCCATTGACAGGATGTACCACAGTTTACTAATCCATTCATCTACTAAAGGACATCTTGGTTGCTTCCAAGTTTTGACAATTGTAGATAAAGCTGCTATAAACATCTGTGTGAGTGCTTTTGTGTGAACATAATTTTTCAACTCCTTTGGGTAAATACCAAGGATTGGTGGGTTGTATGGTGGGATTGCAATGAATCTATAGATCAAATTGGGAAGAATTGAAATCCTGACAGTATTGAGTGTTCCTATCTATGAACATGGAATATCTATTTGTTTAGTTCTTCGATTTTGTTCACCAGAGTTTCATAGTTTTCCTCATATAGATCTTGTACATATTTTGTTAGATTTACAATAAACTAATTCATCTTTTGGGGTGCTAATGTAAATGGTGTTGTGTTTTTAATTTCACTTTCTACTTGTTCATTGCCGATATACAAGAAATGACTGATTTTTGTATATTAACCTTGAATCCTGAAACCTCAATATAACTGCTTATAAGTTCCACGAGTTTTTTTTTAATCAATTCTTTTAGATTTTCTACATAAATGATCATGATCTCTGCAAACAAGATAGTCTTATTTCTTCCTTCCCAATCAGTATACCTTTTATTTCCATTTTTTTGTTTTATGCATTAGCTAGAACTTCTAGTACAATGTTGAAAAGGAATCATGAGAAGGAATCAATGTTGAAAAGGAATCACTAGCCTTGCCTGGAACCTGATTTTAGGGAAAGCTGCTGGGTTCTCATCACACCTGTTTTTAATGCTCACAGTAATAGATCAAACAATACAGTATATATAAGGAAGAGGTTAGTAATTATCTCCACCCTCTGTCTCAATCCTTTGAAGGAATCAGTGTTTGTTAAAGGTCTGTGGTATCCTTCCACATCTTTTTTTTTTTCTAAAGAAAACCCTTATGCAAACATATATAGTTTTTTTGGTTTGTTTTGCTGTACAAAATAGGATCACACTATAGATATTATTCTACAACTTGCTCTTTTCATTTATAATATATCAGAACTATCTTTCCAGGACAAAACACACTCCAAAATATGGATATGCCATATTTTATTCAAGTATCCCCCATTAAATTGACTTTATTCTGCTTGTCTCCTATTTTTTACTATTGCAAAAATACGGCAAGAAATGTCTTTGAATGCATAAACATATGAACTAATGTATATGTTGAAAAGATTGCTGGCCTCAAAGATTGTGTACACTTAATATTTTAATAAACTCTGCCAGACCACTTTCTAGATGTATGCAGTATTTCATTTTCCCACCATCCGGCCCTCATACGACAGCATATTTCCCCATATCTCATCAGCATTAGATATTACTCATCTTTTCAATTTTTTGTCAAATTAATGTACAAAACAGTTATAACTCACTATGGTTTAGTACATATTACCCTAACTGCTTATGAGTCAGAGCACTTTTTATATGTTTATTTGCCATATTCATTTCTTGTTTTATGAATTTTGTCTTCAAATTCTACTGCAGCCTGGTTTCCTAAAAAGTAGAGTTAGAGGTGAAACTTAAGTGCTATTTCTTTGTTTGGAGATGTGATATCAGTGGTCTGAGTGAGGGGGAAGCAAAGTGAAGCAAAAAAAGATGAATGGTGTATCACTAAGCTCAGCCGTGTTTCATGAAGAACCCAGCTAGTTCTCCAGCATATAATAGGTCTCTGGACAGGATAAACACCAGAATTTGGAAGAATCCATTGGAGAGGGGGATGAAGAGGGAATTTATCTGCCAGCTCTCTCCTCCCTTGTTTTGAAATTTGATCACAACTCCACAGAACTTATTTCTCCCCTCCTTCTGCCTATCCTTGTTAGCAGCCACTAGGGGAAGTCAGAGTTTAGGCCTTGCCAGAGCTGTACTTCATACAACTCAGAAAGCCACTGAGGATATCTTCTTTGAGTTTTGGTTTAAAGATAACAAAGCATAGTAGTAGGTAAGAGTTCAGAGCTCGGGCGCTGGAGCCAAACTGTCTGGTTTAAATCCCAGCTAAGGGCTTCCCTGGTGGCTCAGTGGTTAAGAATCCGCCTGCCAATGTAGGGGACACGGGTTTCAGCCCTGTGCGGGAAGATCCCACATGCTGTGAAGCAACTAAGCCCACGCGCCACAGCTACTGAGCCTGCGCTCTAGAGCCCGTGAGCCATAACTACTGAGCCCGCGTGCCACAACTACTGAGCCCACGTGCCACAACTACTGAAGCCCGCGCGCCTAGAGCCCGTGCTCCACAACAAGAGAAGCCACTGCAATGAGAAGCCCGCGCACCGCAATGAAGAGTAGCCCCAGCTCACTGCAACTAGAGAAAGCCTGCGCACCGCAAAAAAGACCCAACACAGCCAAAAATAAAAATAAAAAATAAAAAAATTTAAATCCCAGCTAAAACACGTACTAGTTACATGACCTTGGACAAGTTACTCAAGATTTCCGTGATTTGGTTTTCTTCTCTGTAATAGCTTCATAAGACTGCAGTGAGGATTAGTTAATCCTTATGAAGCATTTAAAACAGTGCCTGGCACACAGTAAGTACTCTTTGTGAGTTACGTTAAATAAATAAATGTTACCTTTGGAAAATGAATTAAGCATCTTACCTTAAAAAAAAAATCTTCTGGAATATAATGAACAATTCTGATTGAAGAATTAGAGAGAATTCAGCTATAAAATCATGAATGCCTTTTTAAATAGTACATCCTTTTTAAAATAGCAACTTTTAAACAATTTTTCTAATTTCAGTTATTGGTCTATAGAAGCTTTCTACCTCTCCTTGAGTCAAATTTATTAATTTATTTTTGTTATAAAATCATACATTTTCAGGACTTCCCTGGTGGTCCAGTGGCTAAGACTCCATGCTCCCAATGCAGGGGGCCTGGGTTCAATCCCTGGCCACACCGCACGGCATGCAGGATCTTAGTTCCCCAACCAGGGATGGAACCCACGCCCCCTGCAATGGAAGCGCGGAGTCTTAACCACTGGACCGCCAGGGGAGTCCCAGGAGCTGCAACCTTTCTGAGGTCCACTTCCACAAGCAAATTTCAGGGTTTTTTCCAGGTAAAGTTCTGTATATATCGTAATGTTTATGGATTCCCCAACCATTTAATACACGTGTAAAAACTGTGCTAGCATTTTAACGAGTGTCCTATCTTTATTTTTTACGTATCACCAGCAAAGTTGGTTGGTTTTTGTTGTTTGGACAAAGTTTTTGAGTATTGCGTCCCTATTTTCCCCATATGTCCTATGGTTTTAACTGTGTGATTCTGCACAGTGATTTTAAAAAACATATGTTGTGTTATAGCAGAATTAGGTGGTTACAAATATAATGTGGTTGTATCTGTTTTCTTATGCTTAATAGCATCTGCTTTTTATTTTTATAGTTTTTCTTAATGACACATGCTAGGAATTTATCTATTTTATCAGTACTTCCTAAAACCCAGCTTTTGGTTTTATTTGCTGTCTTTTTGTCTTCCCTATCTCTAATTTCAGTATTTATTTTTATAATTCTCTCTTCCAACCTTCTTTCGATTTATTTTTATCACTTGTTCATAAATTAAACTGAATGCCTGGTTCACATGTATACATCTTTATTTTAAAGTAGTAATATTTTAAGGTAAAATTGTCTAAATATAGATTTGACTGTATTCCATAGGTTTTGATACAAAGTTGCTTGCTTTTAAGACAATTTCTATATTGTTTTATGAATTACAGAAATATATCACTTATATATTCATTTCCTCTTTAAATTAGGAGTTACTTAGAAAAAAATCTTAATTATAAGCAGTTACATTTATGCCTATTTTTTGTTAATTTCTAGTTTTATTAGCTTATATTCAGTAAACATATAATATTTTTACTTTTTAGTTAAGTAAAAGTTAAGTTAGTTAATTTAGTTAAGATTTTTCTTTGTGGTCAAGATTAACGATTTTATAAGTGTTCTGTAGATGAGAAAAAAATGTATTTTATCCAAAGTTCTAGACCTATTTGTATATCCGTCCAATGAAACTTGATGATAATTTTCAAATAGTGTATATTTTTCCTTATTTTTTGTCTATTTGAATTTCAAATTCAGAAATAACTGCACTAGAGAATTGTGCTTTATTTTTAATATTTAATTTCTGATTATAAAAGTAATATGCTTACTATAAACAAAAACTATGGAACAGTATCAAGAAGGGAATTTAAATTGTCTATATCTCTACCAAATAGTGATAAATACTGTTAATATTTTGATTATTTTGCTCTTCAATCTTTGCTCTGGTATACATAAGAACACAACTGGAATAGTAGTACTACTGAAGCATTTCCCATGTTATTAAATATTCTTTGAAAACATAAGTTTAATGGCTACATAATATTCCACTGGAAGGCTATATAAGATTTTAACTAATTAGTCCCTGACCATAACGTTTCTAAAACACCAGTTCTTATTACTATAAAAAATTGAGATTATCTTTATAAATAATCTTTGTCTGTTTTTATGATGGTTTTCTTTGGATGGTTTTCTAGAAACGGAATTATTGATATAAAGGTACAAATGGTTCTAAAGCTCTCATTGCATATCACCAATACTTTTTCTAAATAGTTTGTGTCAATTTATGTCCCCTCTATCAGTGTACGAGAGCCTATTTTATTCAATTCTAGCCAATTTGTAATTCTAAAATTGCTATTCCTTAGCTAAAAATAGAATTAAAAAACTTTAACACTTTAAAATGTTTACTAGCCCTTAATATTTCCTCTTTTGTGACTTTTTCTGCTATCTACAGGATTTTAGTGTTTTTATCTATTTGTATATGCTTATCACAGATTGAGCATAGTATCCTTTCTCTATCATATTTTAAGCAACTATTTGTTGTTTTCATTTAAATTGCGTTCAAGCAGCTTTTTCAGAGTGAGAAATTTTGAATTTTATGTAATCAAATATGATACTTTCCTTTGTGATTTCCACTGTTTTAAGCTTACATGTTCTTCCTGATAGAGACTGTTTATAAACGCCCAGTCTGTTTACTTCTAGCTTTTTGTTTTTCTTTTTTAAAGCTTTACTTTGTACATTTAAAGGTGCTTTAAGCTCCTGGAATTTATTTTGGTATAGGCCATGAAGTGAAGATTAAAATCGAAAATTGATCTTTTTCTTAAGAGAAAACCAACTGCTTCAGCACTATTTATTTAAAAACTTTTCCCATCCACAACTAATTTCTAATGTCTTCTTTACCATATTTTATGTTCTTACATATAATGGGTCTCTTCGGTAGTTATCTAACTCTGCTCTATCGATCTGCTATTCTATTCTTGCGTCAAAATAAAAATGACTTAGTTACTGCAGGTACAAAATATGTGTTAACAAAAATATATGTGTTAACACAGAAGCTATGTGTGTCCTAATTTCTCTTCTTAAAAAAATGCAGCTAGATGATCATTATAATAACCTTTTTTGTGACAAAAAGAAAGATCACATTAAGAATTTTGATTGGAATTGCACTAAATCTCTAAATTCAGGAAGAACTGACATTTAAAAGTCTTCTTCACTTTATAATTTTCTTCAGCAAAGTTTCACATATTTCTTTTTGAGATCATATTTAGATTTTTGTTAATTTCTGTGAGTGGGATTGTTTTTTCATTCCTCGGTAAACTGAGTAAAAAAAAAAAAAGATTTATGATTGCTGTTTTCGGACTAAAATTGAAAAATAGTGATATCACAGTTCCTGGGAGACACTACTGACCCACTAAAAATCTTCATTTGTGGCAGCAACAGTGACATGATCAATACAGGAGAGGGTACAAGGTTACATGGGACATTTAACACAACTGTGACTGCCGAGGCAGAATGAAGCACCATTTCATTCCCAGGATTTAGAAGGAAAGGAAGAAGGCAAGTTTCAGATCAAATTAAGGAAAGATAAGAAAAGAGAAAAAAACTGGCAAGACTGGTTATGTCCCAATGTTAAGGGCTGTTATTGATAGAGCTTTGGACTGGGGGTGCAGCAGAAAATAAAAATGGAGTAATGCTATTAAGCTTCTTCATACATTTTTCAACACTTTTCTACTACTCCTCGTCTCTTTGAATTCCTATGAAAACCAGGTCCTGCAGAATGAGTCAATCAGATGGTAGTATTCCTTTATTTGGGCAACATCGTACTGAAAGGAAAAGTTGCCAATATGCCCTGTCATTAAAGAATGTCAACAAGGCCTGTGCTTGTGTACACACAATGCCGTTCTCGACCCTCTCAAGGCATGTTTCACAAGAACGATGATTATTTCCTATGGGTTTATAAAAACTCATCTGTCAAGTAGATACCAGGGCTCTTGTTTGGTAACAGAGGTCACCTTCACCTGAGTCAAGTTGTTCCTCAGCTTTTTGTCAGTCTAAGAGGTCAACAGGCAGTACTTTATGTTTTCACTCAAATGAAAGGTATGTTTGGGCTTTTTTTCTGGTCATCCTTAGACTCCTACACAAGTTCCAGGGATGTCCTGGATTCTTCTGGGAAATGCAGGAAGTAATGGAACCGCAGACTAGGATCCAGAGTGCCATGCTGCAGCTTCTGGTTCCATCCAGGGACCAGGCAGGCATGACAGGAGCACAGTATGGCCCAGGTGCTGGAAGAAATTAAAGTATCCGCACCGCTTCAAAGACACCCTAATTTTGTGTGAATGTCAAGGCAGCAGCCCTCACCCTAGACCAAGTATATTTCCTGACCAGTTTTCTTTCTTTCTTCCTCCTTCCCTCTCTCTCTTTCTTTTCTTACAAAGTGATGTTCAACCACTGCAAAATATAAGAACTTTTGAACAATCGATATTAATTAAATTAGCAAGCAAGGAGCTTGCCTCCTCTGCTGTTCCCATGGTTATCCTGACTCTGTCTGAGTTTACAGTAAGGGAATGCTACACAGCTCTAAGCACGGCCCACCTGCTCACTTATCAAGCTTCAGTGAAATAGATCCTGAAGAATTCTAATAATAGAACCATGGTATCTTCCACATTAAAAATATATATAAATATAAAGTTTCTTGCTTTAGTTGAAAGTTTGCCAATGAGCTCTTATTTCTTAAAATATAGCACTACTTGAGGGAGTAGAAATGTCTAAAATCAGATAATTTGCTATCGAGTCTTTGTTGTGTTTGTTGCATATCAGAACATATAAATTGATTTAATGCTTGATAAATCTAATTATTATAAGGAAAACTGAATCAGAGTCTCTGTATAGGTTTTCCTCTTCCACAGGGGGAAAAAAAAAGTCAAACCAACCAGCAAGGTCATACGAAAAATAAACAGGAACTCTTAACTCAGCCCAAACGTGATGAAAAATGAAGGGAGGAATGTCATCAGCTTAACTACCCAGCAAAAGTGTCACAAAGTACACAGCTCTGAGGTACTCCTCTATGTGTGCCTAGGCAAAGCCATTACTGAGGAGAGGAAATATATAAAAAGTTTCTTGAACACATAGGTACTACATTTCTGGTTGGGAACAGAGGTGTCTTCTTCCTGCATCTGCCTTCATAAAGTAGAAATTGATCTAAAGCCAGAATCTTGCTGGGAAGCTCCATATTGGTAAAATTCTCATTTTACATTTCCATGTAAAATCCATTTCTGCTTCTGCTTTAAAAATGTTCAGGACATTGTCAAATATATTACTTAGTACCTCAATTATTAATTTACATGAGGGTGACTGACATTTTTTATTGTGGTAAAAATACGTAATATTGAATTTACCATCTTAACCATTTTTAAGTGTACAGGGGTGTAAAGTATATTCACACTGTTGCACAATGTATCTCTAGGAACTTTTTATGAAACTGAAACTCTATACCCATTAAACACTAATTTCCAGCCCTCCCCCAGCCCTTGGTAACCATCTTTCTATTTTTTTTTTTTTTTTTTTATGATTTTGACTACTTTAGATACTCCACATGAAGACCATCATACAATATTTGTCCTTTTTTTTTTTGTGGTACGCGGGCCTCTCACTGTTGTGGCCTCTCCCGTTGCAGAGCACAGGCTCCGGACGCACAGGCTCAGCGGCCATGGCTCACGGGCCCAGCTGCTCTGCGGCATGCGGGATCCTCCCGGACCAGGGCATGAACCCATGTCCCCTGCATCGGCAGGCGGACTCCCAACCACTGTGCCACCAGGGAAGCCCCAATATTTGTCTTTTTGTAACTGGCTGATTTCATAAAGCAAAATGCCCTTTCAGAAAGCTTATTTCATCAATGTTGTAGCATGTGTCAGAATTTCCTTCCTTTTTAAGACTGAATAATATTCTATTATATGTATTTACCACATTAAAAAAAAATCTATTCATCTGTCCAGAGACATTACACAACACTGTAAAGCAACTATACCCCAATTTAAAAAAAAAAAAAAAGTGAGAGACATTAGGGTTGCTTTCACCTCTTGGCTATTGTGAATAATGCTGCCATGAACATGGGTGTATAAATCTCTCTTCCAGATCCTGCTCGGAATTATTTTGGGTATATATATTCATAAGCGGGACTGCTGGATCATATGGTAATTCTATTTTTAATCTTTTAAGGAACCGCCACACATAAGAAGGTGATTGACTATAAATTCAGTATTAGAAAATTCTTAACTACCCTTATAACTGCCTTCTTTTTTATTATCCAGTTTCATGATGAACGGTGTCTCCTTGTTGCCTTGGCTACCAGGTGGTTCAGAATCAAATTCAAGTCTTAATCATACAAACTGTGCTAGTCCTTATAATCTGCACACTTGTGTCACTCTGTATGTTTCACTCAGGCTCTTTTGGTTGCTGGGAACTCAAGCCAGTAAAGAAGAGAGGATTTACTGTAAAGAGATGGGAAGCGGTGGCCACTGAAACCATGCTGCCACTTCTGTCTCTCTCTTGCAGGCTCAGGGCCTCTCTCCTGTTATCTCTGTTTTTTTCTGCTATCTTTTCTCAACCGACCAGTCCCATCCAACAACTCAGCTTCTGTTCCCTCATAATTGGAGCTTGCATGTGGCCATCACTGCCCCTCTGGCCCCTCTCTACGTGACCTTTCAGCTTTACCTTCACCCACTGGCTTGCTCTCTTAGTACCTCCAGGTTCAAATTCAAGTCAGGAATCTGACCAGCCTAATTATCTTTTCTCACTAGGACCCTAGCCAGCCCATATGAAGCCCCTAGCCAGCCTCTGGGCTAAGCATCCACTGTAGGAGGTCACTACTCCGCGGAAGGAGGAGCGAAGGAGTCTGCATCTCATCCATGGGGTTCTCATTTGGCCTTTTTCTACCAATATGTCTTGCTCTCTCTTTGGATTTGCTTTTGATATGTGCTTTATTTCTCCTTTCTGCACAAGAACCAAAAATTCAAATCCCAGAAGGATGATGCTAAGAAAGAACCTCGAAGATTCTCATGTTCTTACTTATGGCTGTCTCCTCACTCTACCAATCAGTGGCCTGCAATTTGCACCTCTTAGTTGTCTTTTTGTTTAATCAGCAGTTCTCAAACTTTCAGGTCTCTAGTTTCCTTTACTCTTAAAAATTATTGAGAACCCCTGGGTCGGATCTATTGATATTCATCATATTTGAAATTAAAACAGAGAAAATTGTAGACTATTAATTCATTAAAATAACAATACTAAATTTATTACATGGTAATATAAATAACATACTTTATGAAAATATCTATATTGTGCAGAACCAAAAATTAAGTGGAAAGAGTGGCATTGTTTTCCATTTTTGCAAATCTCATTAATAGAAGATAGTTGGCTCTTCGTCTCTGCTTCTGGAGAAAATGGAAAAAAAGAAAGGCAAATAGCATCTTAGTATTATTATGAAAACAGCTTTGACCTCACGGATCACAGTTTGAGAACAACTGGGTAAGTGACTGACCTGACTTTTGGTTTTGATTAACCTTCACTCAGATTCTGCCAATTTGCCTGGAGAGTTGAGTTATTCTTGTTTGTTTTTAAATTATGAAAAGAGGCTTCGCTGGCTACCAAACGATGGAACATTGTCTCCACCCAGGAACTGGGAGGGTAGGAGCCTTTTCCCCCTTCCATGAAATGCCTAATGGCCCTAAACTTTTCTAACTGCATGCATTTTAAGAAGTGGGGAGAAGGAATGCTTTAGCTGCAAACCCCCAGCCTCAGGTCTAAACTTTGTAAGAAACCCTTAGTCATATTTCTAAGAAGACTAACATGTTACATTACTTGGAAGCGTCTGAAGCAAGAGAAAAGATAATTGGGGTTTGTGTAGCAACAGCAGCTGTTGGCCTGTCTAGATTCAAAATATCACCTACAAAGAAACAAATTCAGGTTTACAAATTCTTTTGATAAATTCTCCTTCAGATACAGGTTTAGACACAAAACACAATTTCAAGGTTTTTCCTCACATAAACACAGGTCTACCTACTCTCTCTCTAGGCTTGCCTGGGTGCTTAATTGTTTACCTGTCCTCACCTTTCTTAACATCAACAGCAACATGTTTTTGTGCTTTCCTACCCCTAGTCCTCCAGCACCGAATGCAGGTAACCAGATGCAGTTGGTTTTTCAATAATATCTCTCCCAAGAGGATCGAAGGGAGAGAGAGGGTAAGAGGCAAAAGATACACAAGTTTAGATGTGAGCACTTCCATGGCTGCCTCTGGCAAATTTCAGAATCTTAAAGACAAATGCTCTTGGAAGTCATTCAGTGAATAAGGAATATCCTGCTCAAGGCCAGAATATGAAGCCAGAACACTGATGTATCCCACAAAGTCGCTGAAGTATTCTGCGTCCCCATTACATTGCACAGATAGTGAAAGAGACTGAATACCGTAAAAACATCCACACACAATAAAAATTCTGCCATAATATTAACAGCAAATTACATGGGAGATCAGTTTACATAAAGGCTAGTTGTTCAGACTTACTTTTTAAACAAAAAAAGGCTCAAAACTTTTGACAAAACTGTTCTGAACATAAAAGTTGCCTGCTGAAATTGAAAACTGCTTATAGGTGATGTCATGAGGTTTAGTGCGATAGCCAAGGCTGGAAACTACTGTTCCTACTTATGAAAGCAGCTGGTGAAAGAAGTTTGGATCTTCGGTTGTTAAGTTTTGGATTTCTTGAAATTTTAGAGTTTGTAAGGGGTCCTAGCACAATGACTCATTCTTTAGATTAAACTGAAGTCCAGAGATACTAAGGGACTTATTCAAGGTCACAGGTGTACTTGATTGCACAACCCAGGTTTGAAACTTGGGTCTAGCTCTTGAATTTTTTATCTACTGATCTTTTAACTCACACAAACCTCAAAGAGGCTCTTCAAAAGGGGACTGAAACCAGGTGACTGTCTCACTGAATTTCTATGAGCAAAGGAAAATATTACAGGGCAAATTCTGAAATCACTCCACTCTTCAGAGAATCTGGATGACAATACAATATACAGCAGACATGAAAGAAAGATAAGCACCAAGTACCACTAATACCTCCTTCATTATCCCTGTTTCCCAAGTCTGACACCTTGAAGCAGGACCAAGCAGTATGTCATGGGCACTGACCAGTCAGGACCCAGGCTGGCTGTAGACAGGAGCAATGATGTCAACGGGACCAAAACGAGTTTGGCCTGGGAGTAATCTTCACCAATTACCCTTTCTCTCCACTCAATTTCTCCTACACATTTAGTCATCAGATTCTTACCATCCTTCTTGAACCCATGCCCCTGCCAGGGCACTTCCAACTAAATGACATTTGTCCTTGACAGTGGACTAAACATCTCTTACTACCTAGCCTCTGCTGGAGTCTCTCCTTTCCCAAGAAACTGTTCCCTTTCCCCAATCTCCAACACTTTTCAAACCTAACTTTCTGGGCAAGGTTGAATAGTCTGCATTTGTACGATCACCCAGGCAGAATAGATCTTTCCTTTGCTGAAGTTCAAGAGACACTATAAACTCTTTTATGATATTGATCAGAATCTGCATTAAATTAGAGCTATCGCTGATCAGATTATTTTATCCTTCCCTATAGATTTTAAGTTGAAAGTAATGGAGTTTTTGTTGTCTTAAAACAGTATCTCCCACAGGTCCAACATTTTTCCCATTATACCACGTATGAAAGTTAATAAATATTTTAAAATAAAGGAATAATCACTTCTTGTTTTTATAAAAGAGAAATATGTCAAGATTTTAATTGTACTAATATTATAAACACTCCTGCCTCAGGTTCTTTGCACTGGCTGTGCCTCTCTTTTAACACTGTTTTCCCAGGGACCTCCCTGGTGGTCCAGTGGTTAAGAATCCATCTTGCAATGCAGGGGACGCCGGTTTAATCCCTGGTAGGGGAACTAAGATCCCACATGCCACAGGGCAACTAAGTCCGCACGCCGCAACTACTGAGCCCGAGTGCCACAACTAGAGAGCCCGCATGCCACAACTACAGAGGCCACGTGTTCTGGAGCCCACGCACCACAACTAGAGAGAAGCCCGTGCACTGCAATGAAGAGTCCACGCCACAACAAAAGATCTTGCATGCCACAACTAAGACCCGATGCAGCCAAAAATAAATAAATAAAAAAGTATACAGAAGACAGGGGCTTCCCTGGTGGCGCAGTGGTTGAGAGTCCGCCTGCCGATGCAGAGGACACGGGTTCGTGCCCCAGTCCGGGAAGATCCCACATGCCGCGGAGCGGCTGGGCCCGTGAGCCATGGCCACTGAGGCTGCGCGTCCGGAGCCTGTGCTCCGCAACGGGAGAGGCCACAACAGTGAGAGGCCCGCGTACCGCAAACAAAAAAAAAAAAAAAAAAAAGAAAGTATACAGAAGGCAAAAAAGCATATAAAAAAATAAAATAAACACTGTTTTCCCAGATATCAGTGTGATTTGTTACCCCAAGCTTCAAGTCCTCTGTCCAAAAGATACCTTCTCAATGAGGCCTAACGTGTCCACCTTTAAAATAAATCACAATCCATCTCCCTGCCCCACCCTCATATTCCAATCCCCTTCACTCTTCTCTGTTCTCCCCATAGCATCTATTACTTTCTAACATACATGAATTATCGTATTTCATGTTTACTAAATGCAACATACACAAAGAGAGGGATTTTTTTGAGGGGAGAGGGGAGAGTTCATTGATGTGTATCTCAAGCACCTAGAAAACTCCCTGGCACATAGTACCTCTCAAAATACATGTGTTAGAAGAATTGAATGAAAGCATTAAAATCTCATTTTGGGACTTCCCTGATGGCACAGTAACTGGGAATCCGCCTGCCAGTGCAGGAGACATGGGTTCAAGCCCTGGTCCGGGAAGATCCCACATGCCGTGGAGCTACTGAGCCCGTGTGCCACAGCTGCTGAGCCTGTGCTCTAGAGCCCACGAGCCACAACTGCTGAGACCATGTGCTACAACTACAGAAGCCTGTGCGCCTAGAGCCCGTGCTCTGCAAAGAGCAGCCACTGCAATGAGAAGCCTGTGCACTACAACCAAGAGTAGCCCCCACTCACCGCAACTAGAGAAAAGCCCTGCGCAACAACAAAGACCCGATGCAGCCAAAAATAAATAAATAAATTTATTTTTTTAAAAATCTCATTTTAAGTAATATATTAATTTATATAGTAGCTCTCTATTAATATACTTTTGAAATATGTGAAAATAATACTATATTATAAGGCTATACAAACATATTATGCAGTGTAACATTTCAAATAATACTATATTATAATGCTATACAAACATATTATACGGTATAACATTTTAGTGATGGCTACAGTATATAAGTATGACATACAGTTTATGTTTTCATTTAGAGAAAACACCAGAAAAGGATTCAACGATTTGCTCATCAATAGTAGATGTGGAAGTAGGAACTAGATTTCTCTATTTAGGGTTCAATGCTAGGGTAGGTTTGAATCAAAGTATGTACAATTACCAGGGGGTCAAATTATAAAAGAGAAAAGGAAGAGAGCCTAATTGCTGAGCTATTACTTTTTGTAATCAATGCCAAAAAATGGACAGTATACTCTTTTAACTCACATCTTAGGACTAATCAACGTTTTACTTCCTAAGTCAATAGGAAAACAGAGTGATGTGTTGCTTTTTAATGTTAACTGTCTCTAACCATGGTCTCTGTACTAAAATGTTAAAGTACCTTTTTCTGGATTGAAATTCGCAAATTTTCAGCCCTGAACATTATTCAAACCAATAAATATGCAGATAGCAAGTAGTGAGCAAAAGTAGAAAGCAAACATTACGTATAGTTAACAGTGCTGTACAATATATAGGAGAGTTAAGAGAGTTGAGTCTCATTACCAAGAAGAAAAATAATATTTTCTTTTTTCTTTTCTTCTTTCTTTTCTTTTTGTTGTAACTATATGAGATGATGGAGGTTAGCTGAACCTACTGCGGTAACTGTTTCACAGTATATGTAAATCAAACCATCACGTTGTATGCCTTAAACTTACGAAGTGACGTATGTCAATTATTTCTCAATAAGACTGGAAAAAATTACATATAAAATCAGTTTTACTAGCCCAAAATGGTGCTCACAAGAAACAAACTGGTTTAAAAATTGTGAGTTTTTAAATATTATTTTTAAACTGAGGTGGCAAATAATTGAATGAAAAATAATACTCTTTAATTTCAGATATAATTATTAACCTTACCAAGAAGTAAATTCAAGTTCATCTTTTCTTGAAATGAACAGAATTTCTGTTATAAAAATAATGATTACCAGTTTTTGAGGCCTTTATATAAATTACCTCATGTAATCCTCACAACGACCCCACGAGGAACGTATTATTATGCCCAATCTACAGTGCATAAATTGAGGTTTCTGTGAAGTTAACCAACTCATCCATCATTATTCAGCTAAAAGATGGTAGGGCTGGAATTCAGATGCAGTTCTCTCTGGGAGCCAAGTTCATGCCTCAGCCACCAGGAGGTCTACCCCTGCTATATGAAGGCAGTGTGTTAACAATGATTTTTCCCATGAACTCTGAGCAAGCTCTACCTGATTAAGGGAGGGAAAAGAATTAAAACACCGGCTTCCTCCATATCAGAGAGCTGGTGGGAAACGAGGGCTTCTGTAAGGATGACTAGAAAACAAGAATGCAAGTGAAAGGAGAAAGAGCTTCTGGATGAAAACATGGAGGAAACCGGTCTGGTTTTTATTCACCTGGAAACTACTGCTGAGCTTCCAATTCATGCACGCTCTGGACTGGGTACTGGAAACGGCCACGCACAGAACGTGGCTCCTGCCTTCAAGCTGCTTGGGCTAACAGAGGTCAAGAAAACAAGGGAATCAGCACTGACTAAATCTGTCCTATATACCAGGTACTTTTAGGAACTATATATGTGTTATTTAATACACAATCATATAGATGAAACCTACATGTGAACTAATAATCATCACGTAAATTCTGAAGTAGAAATTTGAACTAAATGATAGAGAACTCTTAAGAAGAGCCTTTGGCGCAGTGGTTAAGAATCCGCCTGCCAATGCAGGGGACACGGGTTCGAGCCCTGGTCCGGGAAGATCCCACATGCCGCGGAGCAACTAAGCCCGTGTGCCATAACTACTGAGCCTGTGCTCTAGAGCCCACGAACCACGACTACTGAGCCCACGTGCTACGACTACTGAGCCCACGTGCTGCAACTACTGAAGCCCGGGTGCCTAGAGCCCGCAATGAGAAGGGCGTGCACTACAACGAAGAGTAGCCCCCGCTCGCCGCAACTAGAGAAAGCCCACACACGGCAATGAAGACGCAACACCACCAAAAATAAATTAATTAATTTAAAAAAAAAGTCAAAAAAAAAAAAAAAGAAGAAGAAGAGCCTTTGGCGACTTCCCTGACAGTCCAGTGGTAAGACTTCCGGCTTCCACTGCAGGGGCCGTGGGTTCGATCCCTGGTTGGGGAACTAAGATTCTGCATGCTGCACAGCGTGACCAAAACAAAACAAACAAAACCAAATTGAGGATGTGTACGTGTGTGTTATAAGTTTAAAAGAAAAAGAAGAAGAAGAAGAGCCTTTGAACCCCATACCCTGGAGGTAGGGCGACCTTCTCAGAAGAATGTGTTTGGTGCTTTAGGCTAATTCTTAAAGGTGGGAGAGGAGTTTCTCAGGGCAGGAGGTCAGTAAGGGATAACACCTCTTTTTTAGCAAGGGGACCCCACGTACAAGGGCAAGCAATAAACCTGATATTTGGGTAGGAGAGTTGTGATATATAGGGCTGACAAAGTGGGCAGGAATCAAGGAATTTGGACTTTATCCTTCTGGAAGTTATGGAGAGTTTATACCCAGAGGAGTGGCCTAATTACACTAGAATTTTGGACATCTGATGGCAGAGTAGCCGGGGGCTGAGACAAGAGACAGGAGGACCAGTCTGGAGTTTATTGCAACAGTCCAAGCAAATGCTGCGGCAGACAGAAACCTGCAAAGTCCTTGTGGAAGGAGACAGAAGGGGAGAGTCCGGAAGCAGCTCTGAGATACTCAGGCCAGGGCAGTATGGCTGTGAGGTCTGGGGGAAAATCTGGATCTACTCTAACTCCTGTTTCTGGTTGGGTCTACTTGGTGATGCCGTTTACTGAAGGAATAAGGAGAGAGAGCATATATTGGGGAAAAGAGAATTATTTCTGGTTAGAATATGCTAAATCAGAGGTGTCCTGGAGACTCCCAGGTGGGAGGAATGCCAAGTAAGCAGCTGGAGTGTGAGTTCAGGCTCCAGAGGACAGAATGGGCCAGAGCCTTGAAAGCTGTCAGTGTAGGATAATTACAGGAGAAGATCACCAACAAAGAGTACGCAGCACAAGGTAGAACCCCAGAGAGCATCAGCATCTAAGGCTCTGCGAGAGAAGGAAGAGCCGGTGGGAAAGTCTGGAGAGAGCTCAGGGTTCACAGCGCCCCACTAATTAACCAGCCACCACTCAACAAACAGCAGGCACCCTTCTAGGTCCTTTCTCTCCCATCCACGACAGATAAGCTTCGGGAGGAAGAACCTGCCCTGTTGTTTTGACCGCTCTCAAATAGAGCAAACCAGTTGGCCCTGAGTGATTGCAGCCAATGGAAAAGCTGTGCTGTTTGTTCTATGTGGGAATACAGTTAGCAGTCTTTTTGCAACTGTGTAAATTGCTTCAGTGAGCTTATGGTCTAATACTGATGTTTTCTTCCTACACCAAATGAGTATTTATAAAAATGTAACATTTGCTGGTAACTGAGAGCAGAGTCATCCTCCCTCTCTAAGGAGGCGAAACTGGAGATGAGTTGATTGTGGCGCCTACTACATTCAAGATGTGGTGCTGGAGGAGCGGTAAATAAATGGGGAGGGGCATCCCCTTTGGAAACAAAAACCCCTCTGGGTTACCACCGCCCTGAGTCAGCAGCATCCAACCACAGTGAAATTAAGAAACACAAGCCCAGCAGTGAACACCAGCACTGCACCCCAGGGACCAGGGCATACCTAATGCTACTCCCCTCTCTGCTACCATAAGCTTCTAGCCGGCAAGGGGGTAGCCTGCTTCCAAGGCTCTCAGATTAAAGAGTAGGTGTAGTAACACCAGGTGGTGGCAATCCAGCAACCGTAGGGGCTATAAAAGAATAACTGCTTCCTTCACACATGTTGGCTCTAGTGAGTTCTCAAGCTTTATTGCAAAGGAATAAATGTCAGATGGTTCTTTTAATTTCTTTAAAAAAATTTTTGTTTTAACATCTTTATTGGAGTATAACTGCTTTACAATGGTGTGTTAGTTTCTGCTGTATAACAAAGTGAATCAGCAATACGTATACATACATCCCCATATCTCCTCCCTCTTGCGTCTCCCTCCCACACTCCCTATCCCACCCCTCTAGGTGGTTACAAAGCACCGAGCTGATCTCCCTGTGCTATGCGGCTGCTTCCCACTAGCTATCTGTTTTACATTTGGTAGTGTATATATGTCAGTGCCACTCTCTCACTTCGTCCTAGCTTACCCTCTCCCCTCCCCGTGTCCTCAAGTCCATTCTCTACATCTGCGTCTTTATTCCTGTCCTGTCCCTAGGTCCTTCAGAACCATTTTTTTTTTAGATTCCATACATATGTGTTAGCATACAGTATTTGTTTCTCTCTTTCTGACTTCACTCTGTAGGACAGTCTCTAGGTCCATCCACCTCACTACAAATGCTGCAGTCAAGGTACTCTGGGAGGAATGCCTTAGAGGTAATTGACATGGAAATGCCACCTCAGCCCCTCTGGGCTCTGAACCTTGCCATCTACAAAACAGTGACATGAGAACCGTGGTCGGGCTCTATAGTCTGTATAAGAGATTAACTCAAAATAAAAACTAGCAAAATATGTGTGCACAGAGAGAATATTATTCTCACACGTCTAGATGGAAATGGTTAATAAAAGATTTGTGATACAAGACTGATTCCTAGTGTTGAAAGAATACTTGCAGGACCATAGATAGCTCTCTGGACATTCTGGCCTATAAAATTCAGATTCCCAAATGAACAGAAAGTGGTAGAGCTCTCGATGGCTGGTAACCCACTGGGGTTAGTCAGTCCACTGGAGGACTCCAGTCAGTCCACTGGAGGAAGGGTGACTCTTGTGATGAAAAATTTGCTAATCCTCTCCAATCTTTAGGGTCCTCTCAAAGCGCAACCTTTTCCTGAGGGTGATGAATGATAATAACTTGGATAATAAACTTTTTTTGCAGAAAAAAATAGTATTTGATAGCCCATGTTTTACAAATCAGTGGTGAACTACTGTAATGATGTAGCAAAGATGGAAGACGGAACCAGAAATAAGTTGAAGCATCCTAAGGAGTGTTCCATCACTAAGACATTTCCTCCCCTGGTAATGGGCCTGCGAAAGCCACGTGACAGAGATTTGAACCAAAGCTTCCTAGTTCCTGCCAACGGAAGATGCTGCTGCTCCTGGTGACAATAATGTTGCTAAGAAGCTAATGTTGATGGGGCACTTGACGCATACCGGCACTGTCCTAAGAGCTTTACGTGTATGTCATACAATCCTCATCACAACCCTGTAAAATGGATACAATTATTATCCCTATTTTACAGTAAGGAAACTGGGGCACAGAGAGTAAAGCAACTAGCCCAGGGTGACACAACTTGTGGGTACACAACTGCGATCTGACTTTAGCAGTCTGATTTCAGACTTAACCTCTTACATGTTGTCTTAACCTCTATGTATTGTCAACCTGATAGACTATATCTATTCATTCACTCACTCATTAATTCATTCTATAAATATATGCAGAGCACTTCTAATTCATGGGCACTGCATTGGATGCTAGGAATGTAAGAGAGTCAAGCGGACATAGCTGCCGCCCTGAAGAGCTTATGCTGGATACATGCAATAATCAAATAATCACACGAAAGACATAAAATACAAACTATGACAACTGCTACAGAGGAGGGGCGCTCAATGCTATGAACACTTATAATCTGGGGACACGAACTGCTGGAAGAGCAGGGAAGACGTCCCCAAGGAAAGGAAAAGTAAACTGAGATCCGGAGGATGAGAGTTAAGTAGGCGAAGAGAAAGGAAGCACACTCCAGGCACAGGCCCTGGGAACGGAGGGAACAAGGTGGGCATAAGGAACTGCGAGTGGCAGCTAAGACTGGAACTCAGGGAGGAAGGGCACTGCAGAAAGCGCGGCTGTGGAGGACAGGGCCAGACCCAGCAGGGTCACATAGGCCATGGGAAGAATTCTGGCCTGTGTGCTAAGAGCAAAGGGAAGCCTGAGAGAGGTCTGGCAGAGGATATGTCGAGATAAAATGTGTATTCTGAAAAGATCCTTCTATAGCTCCAATATGGAAAACAGAGTGGAAGAGGCAGCGCAGATGTGGGATGACCAGTGAAGGGGGCGGGGTCCAAGGAGACAACGGAGCAGGATAATGACGATGGTGGTGGTGGTGATGGTGACGATAACGATGATGATGATGAAGAGAGAGGGGAGCTGAGAGGTATTTAGGGGGCAAAAATCCATAAATAATGGACTGGACAGAGTGGAGGGTAAAGGAGGAAAGTAACTCCAAAGAGCCCTGGCTCGTGCCACAGGATGGTCAGTGGTTATAGTCACGTAAACAGGGGACACTGAGAAAGACCAGGTGAGGAAAAGACCAGGGGAGGAAAAGGAGTCTGATTTTAGACCTGATGAATTTGAGGCTTTTCTGAGACATTCAACAGAAAATATTAAGAAGGAAATTGGAATTACAGAGAAAAGGTCTGGACAAAGCTTAAAAGTTGAGAGTTATGATCACATGGGCAGCAAATGCAGCCATGACACTGGCGAGGCTGCCCAAAGAGAGGAGAAGCGGGGGCCTAGGAGGGCAAATGTTGAGAAACTCCAACACTGAACCAAAGCTGGTCCGAGGACATCCTGTGATGGAAACAGAGGCAAAACAGCCAGGGAACAGGAGGAAAGCCAGCAGAGTACTGTGTTGTGGATAGACATGAAGAGTGTATTTCAGGAAGAAACAGCAGAGCTAAGTGCTGCTGGGAGGTCAAACATGATGAGGACCTAAACATGTCAGTTGTACAGATGCATGTGGAGAGCTTTTATAATCACAGCCAGAGCTGTTTGGACAGATTGATGGGACTGGAGGCCAGATGGCAGTGGTTTCAGTAAAGAGGGGAAGGAGGAAATGTAGACAGCAACTACAAACAAGTCTTTGGAGGGCTTCCCTGGTGGCGCAGTGGTTGAGAGCCCGCCTGCCGATGCAGGGGACACGGGTTCGTGCCCCGGTCCGGGAAGATCCCACATGCCGCGGAGCGGCTGGGCCCGTGAGCCATGGCCGCTGAGCCTGCGTGTCCGGAGCCTGTGTTCCGCAACGGGAGAGGCCACAGCAGTGAGAGGCCCGCGTACCGCAAAAAAAAAAAAAAAGACAAGTCTTTGGAGATGTTTGATAATGAGAGAAGAGAGAGAGACTACTGGGTGAACAGGGAAGAGAGTTGTTCTTAATAAGCAACATTTGTTTTTAAGAAAAAGAAATTTGAGTGTGTTTAAAAGCCAATGGGAAGGATCCAGG
This sequence comes from Aethalodelphis obliquidens, assembly GCF_003676395.1. Taxonomy (NCBI): domain Eukaryota; kingdom Metazoa; phylum Chordata; class Mammalia; order Artiodactyla; family Delphinidae; genus Aethalodelphis; species Aethalodelphis obliquidens. The sequence continues at coordinate 18,512,094 of NW_020837960.1, read as the reverse complement.
GGGAGGGAGAGATTATTAAGGAATAAGACAAAGGGAAAGTAACTTGGAACATAATACGCTCATCGATTCCTAGCCATTGCCTTTCTGAACCATAGATACACTGCTTGATGTGGCCAAGATAAGAAGATGACCACCAAAAGAATCTAAAAAAGAAAAGAGTGGATATATGTATATGTATAACTGATTCACTTTGCTGTACACCTGAAACTAACACAACATTGTAAATCAACTATACTCCAATAAAAAGAAGATGACCACCTTCTAAAATAGTAATACAGGGAGTTCCCTGGTGGTCCAGTGATTAGGACTCAGAGCTTTCACTGCTGTGGCCCAGGTTCAATCCCTGGTCGGGGAACTAAGATCCCGCAAGCTGCGTGGCATGGCTAAAAAATTTTTTTAAATAAATAAAATAGTAATACAATGACCCTAATGAGGCCATCCTTTGTGGAAGATACCTCCTGTAGATATTGTATAAACGATTTCAATCTACCACACACTCTACAGGAACTCCTTAGCACCCAGTTTAAAATATAGGGCAATCTGGGTGTTCCTACCAGTATTCATGCTACAGAATCGGTCTAAAAGGGCGATCAAGAGGTTCTTCAAAAATTCATAATTGTAATGGAGGTGCCACAAAATAACTGGCGGCCAAAGAAAGCCCTTGGCATATGCATTCAGTACTACTTGACCAGGTTTTTAGATAACATTCAGGTACTGAACAAAAGACGACAGGGCTACCTATACAATGCCACAATTGGAAGAGACAGGCTTGTCCTTGAGAGGTTCTAAGAAGATTGGTGACCCACACAAATACTGAAGGGACAATAACTCCCATGATCGCAGTAAGTGTTTTCTTTGACAAAACCACCTTCAATGAATTATACTGTATGAATAAACAGTAAGCAACTGGCATGTTGCACTCAGGGATTCTTGTTCTGCTAAGCAGAAAAAAAGATATATATATATATGTAGATATTTAATATTGACATATAAATATTTATACATATTTAAGTTTACTATAACTTATTAGCACAAGCTCAGAAGAGAATGGCCACCTAACAGTCTATAAAAGGAACTCCCCACACTAGAAAGCCCAGGGCCACAGATTGATGAAATGACTCAGAAATGATGGTCTTTTGTGGTAGAAACCATGGAAGAATGAGAAAATCATAAGCTAGTGTAAGTACTGAGATTATGGAAGAGTTTAAAAGGAAGCCCTACAGATTCCAGGTCCACATTTCTCTGAACACAGGGCCTCTTGAAACTGTCTTCAAATCCAGCCTCCGTTGACTTCATGATTAGGCTACTTTTCACGTATGGTACCACATTAGAAATCCTGGGAGGCAGGGCAATTCCAGAAGCAACATCAATTCTTCTCTAAGTACAAAACCTGAAATGTGCCATGATGGTTGACAAACAGGAGCCAGTCAGCTATAGCACTGTTGTCTCCGAGCCGATCAAGGTGAAGGTTTTAACAGGACTTTCCCTCCAGCAGGAGTGGTCCGACTGTACAGTCAGCTTGGGTACAGCTGAAGTGCTTTATTCATAAGTTACTTCTCTTCACTGCAGAACGTGACCTCACCATTTGGGTTCAGTCCCTGTAGGCTCATTATAACCCACAGCAATAAACAACCAAAACACCTTGTTACATTAAAGGCTCAAATTCTTTAAAAAATATTTTTTTTAGCAATGGCCAGATGCATGGAATAACACAAGCTTCCAATTCATTAGTGACCATCCTAGGGCAATTCCTTGCAACTCGGTTGTCCTAGTTGTGTGAAGAAATCAGCCTGGTGTGATAAGAAAATCTGTCCAGTGATCAAGGAAGTCCTAGTTCTGCCATCACTATCTTGACATGTGACCTACCTAATATATGTCACTTAATCTAGGGGAAGGTGGCATTAGATAGAAGAATTAAGGTCTCCCTTTCAATTTTAATCTTATCCTATCTCTCCCCTCTTTTAATATCTTTAGGTACCTCTTCCCAAAGGCATCATTTTACACATTCACAAAATGGTTTCCTAATCAATTGGTAGGACACTGTTAGGGAAATTCTGTAGATACAATATTATTACCAGTTGTACTGAGTTGAATAGTGTCCTCCCAAAATTCATGTCCACATGGAACCTCAGAATATGACTTTATTTGGAACTAAGGTCTCCGCAGATGTAATTAGTTAAAATGAGATCATACTGGATTAGGGTGAGTCCTTCAACCAGTGATTTATAAGAAGGCCATGTGAAGACAAAGAGACACAGAGAGGAAGCCAATGTGAAGATGTGGGCAGGGACCAGAGTGACACACCTACAAGGAAAGGAACTCCAAGGGTTTCCATCAGTCCCACAAACATTCAGGAAAACATAACGTTTCTACTTAGGTTTTTTAGTTGCTTTCTTCGTGTATCTATGTTATTAATTTCAGGAAGCAGCGTATGGACATCAAATTCTTCTACACGCCCAAACCGGTCATTTAAACACACGATGCACTCTGTAAATGCACACAATAACACTCAACTGTTGAGAGTAATTTTATCCTGCTGGTTAAGTGCCCAACTTTGGTTGTAGCATCTTGATGATGGGAACTGAAATGCCTTCTCTCCTTCCTTTAACAGAACTTTTACAAAACATCTATAGTGGTCCAGGACACAACACTGAAGCATACATGGTCTCTGCCTTCATGTAGTTGACAGTCTAGTGAAGGAGACAGACCCATAAACAAATGAGGCAACAGGAAGGATGGAAAGCCTTTAACAGAGGCAGCAGTGGCTCCTGGCCAGCAGCATGGGGTGAGAAGAAAGCCCAGGCTTCAAGGCACACAGAGTCCCTAGCTTTGCTGAGAGCTGCTTCCTGGCTAAGTGAGCTGGAGAAGCTTGTGAACTCTCTAGGCCTTAGTCTCCTTATCTGAAAAATGTGAGTAATACCACCTACATCATAGAATTACTGTGAAGCTGGAATGAGGGGAGGTATGTAAAGCAGAGTGCCTGGTACATAGTAGATGCTCAATAAAGGTTTATTCTCTTTCCTCTTTCATTCCCTTGAATAAACTATATGAACTCTAAGAATATAATAACCACAAGAACTACCAAAACAGTAACAACAAAGCCATACACGGTCAATATCATTTATTTTTATACAATAACCTCTATCCTGAGTGCTAACCATTATACACAGCAATTCTTTCCTCTCATCCCAATCAAACTTCCCATAACACATGTATGAGACCAATCTACAAAGAACAGAGATTTTATCATTTTGGGGTCTTGTTTGAAAAATCTTCAGTGACTATGCATTTATCTTGGCAAGATTTTAATAAAAATTTTGGCACCCTAAGAGTTGTGATGCAGAAGAAAAAATATATTTATAAAGATGAGTATCATTTTTTTTCCCCATGCCATTCATTTTGCCTGAAATACCTTTCCTTCCTATCTTTAGCTAATCAAATCCTAGCTCACAACCAGTCTCCATGGAGCTGCCCCAGACCATTCTCTCCTACTCTTATCTGACCTCATTGCCTTGCCAACATCATGCTCACTGGGGTGCTGCCTACTTTTGCTGTTATTTTTTTTACTATGTGTTAGGTATTTCCTAACTTCATTTTTCATTTTGCCCCAACTGAATAAGTTCTTTGAGACCAGGAGCCACATGTTAGAATTGAGCATAATCTTCTTCACACAGTTGATATTTATATATTTGTTGGTTGGCTAGAATATATGAGTCATTATGACAGAAAACTCTGAAGTCCTGCTTCAGTATGAATAGCAGTTAGCACAATCTGACTTCTGTCAACATTGAAACAGAAGGCATTTCTGAAAACTCAGACTCAGGATGAATTAAATTATTGGCATACCTTCTTCCCCCCTATGGAAGTTAATTCCATTGTGAAAAACATTTTGAATAGCAAAAGAACTGTACCAATAAACTGTTTCAGAATTTAAGCAGGTACTAATTACAACCAGCTATATTAATAATAATAGTATTTATACTTTAGTCAACAACTTATTTAACAAATTATTCACTGAGTCCCTAATATGCACAAGGTACCACACTAAGATCCACTGAAAGAGGAGATGAATAAAAGACTGGCCAGTTCCTTAATACTCAACTATTTAATGGAGGAGACAGACTTGAAAACTTTTTACAAAACAGGTTAAATAAGCAATGTGATATAACTAACCTATTGAGTACTGTGTGTGATTAATTTTAATTTTACTTGGGAGGTCTCAGGACCCACCTGTCGAAAGGAAGGAAGGAAGGAAGGAAAAGAGAGAGAGAGAGAGAGAGAGAGAGAGAATGAAAAGATAACATGTGAACAAGACCTTGAGAGATAATCGGGACTGTAGACCAAGATGGCAGAAGTGGGTTCTGGGCTACACGATCAGAAATAACAAAGGTTATAGACATGAAAATATACCACCTTCATTTTTGCTTCTCTCAGTAGGTGATCTAACTTGCTACTTCGTGAGAAAAATAAAAGGTCATTCCTCCCTTACATCTCAATACTGTCTCTTTCTTTCCCTACCTTAAAAATTGAAAGTCTCCCCATTCTTTCCCAAAGCTAAATTCTTGAAATGGTTCTGGACCCTCTGCTCATCTACTATCATATCTTGTTCTAGCACTCACCCTCTCTCTCTCCACTTCCTTCTGTGGCCAAACTTCTGAAAGAGTGGTCTGCATTTGTTACCTCTACTTCATCTTCAATACAGTACTCAGTTACACAAGGTTAACTGCCTCTTAAATCTCTTTTATTCAGTAAAATAAAGTGAAATAAGGATTTACTTTCCAATTTCCTCCTTTCTGTGTTTCAAAATAAGTTAACCAATAGTATTTCTTCCAAAATGTATGTGCTATATTCAAGGAACAGAAAACTTACAGTCTCTGGAAAGGATTTCTCACGTCCAGAAAGTAAACTATTAAACAGCTGAGATTCTGTATAAGCATTTTCAGTAAAGAACCGGTTATTTTTGTAGTGATCAATGAGAATTCTGAACCTTAAACACCCTGTTCTTTCACTGTATCGTTCCCTAACACAGAGCTCTTTACAATTCTTCAGATGAGAATAGGTAGGTTATACAACTCATCTTCTTCAGCAACGTAGAAGAAATACTTTTAAGGAAATTATTTCATACAAGCCAGGTCCTTAATCTTTTTTAGAAGATCGGGTAAGGTAAGATTTGGTATCTCAACACCGAGCTGACACACCTGGAGAATCCGGTTCCTGATTTAAGTCCTGATTCTCTGGCAGTTTCATTTACTAAAGGAATAATGGCTAACACAGCCTCTCTTCTTATTTACAATAAAAGCCAGAACTCTCCATAACTTAGCTCGCTCTCAACTTGCCTTCAAAGCCAAATGTATCGGTACCCACTAACCCCTTATACTGATTTCAAAAATACAAAGAATCAAAATCAATAAAAAAAAAAAAAAAAAAAAATACAAAGAATCACCTATATGCTATACACACATAAGGCTTTTCGCGGACAGTGAGTGTTACACATACTAGTGCACGAACTGCTGGGCAATAAATGGATCTCAGCTTATTTTTTCAGATTTTCCTTTGTGGCGAAACTTCAACTCATTGAACAATCCAGTTATCTCCCCTTATCTTTTAAAAACAAGTTTATCGTACGTACACCCCACTTAATAAAAATGGCTCTCCTTAAAGAAGACAAAGGTCTGTATCGTGATCTTCTCTTCCGTCCTCCTAGGGCGCAGGTTTTACAGATCTACAATGCATTAGATCTTATAGGACTTCCATAAATATTTGTCGATGGACTGATTTGTATGTAACAATATTGTTAAAAATTTCCATAAAGATCACCAGACAAGTGTTTTGACTAAAGATCAAATAGCAAATGTCAGGCCCACCTCTTCAGACCCCTCAGGGGGGTTGGGTAAAGACTAGAAGTGGAGACCCACATTCCATGTGTCTAAATACGTAAAAGTTATAAATCAAGTTAAACTATTAAATAAGGTCTCTTCCTCCAATCTTGACAAATATACCTTCAACCACCTGGAGGCACAGGTACAAAGTTAGAATTTTTAGACCTCTTGAAGTTCCACACCATAGTGTGGTGACACGGGAGGGCCAGCCCACACCCCCTTTCCCATTCCCAGCTCTATCAACACCTTGAGGGACCTTGCCCACACGTGCGGACACCTACTCACCTCAAACCATTGCCGCTGGGGCACCCTTCAGGCTAAGGGTACATTTATTAGTTTTATCCTCCTCTGGATGGACCCAGGGAAAAGGCCCATGCAGGCCCTAAAAGCAGGCCCTAAGCTGTCTGGGAGCAGGAAATTCCAGAGCCAGGTACCCAGAGCATGGGGGTGGGTGGAGTGAGGGCTTAGGCTGGGCACATGCCCCTGGCCCCTCAGATCCCTCATCCTGTGGGGAGGCGTGGCCGGAGGAGGGTCCTCTAATTCCTAGGTCCCAAAGCAGGGTCTCTAAAGGCAATACTGGACAATATACCAAAATGGAGAATTTACCAGATCAGCTGTCTTACTAGTTAATATACTAGTTGAAAATTAATATGCAAAAACATGATTAAGTAGTAAAACCTGAAATTCCAGTCTCTGATCACTTCAGTTCCTTCAAGATCTATAACCGAAGGGTCTACTATTTATCTGGATCTACCCGACAGACTAAATCTAGATTCTCTGCTTTCTTAACAAATTTGTACAAATTGACAGAATTCTATTCACCTACTAGAGGGCGTTAAGAAGACAGCAAAGAGCAGAAAGAGGAAGGAGGACAACGTCAAGTATCAAAGACGAGATCAGACACGCAGGTCCAAGAGAGCCATTTCCCTTGTGTTCTGTCACTTGCGTGGGGAATCGTGTGACACCACGATTAACCATCTGATCAAAGTCACTAGTATCACAGCTTGCTCTCGCCAACCCGCAGATCATGTAGTTCACTCTGTGGCCGCCTGGTAATGCCCCTACTATTCTAGCTGCTGTGAACGTGTAAGCCAAGCTGAATCTCGTCAGCATTTAAGCTGAGACTGATGATAGCTCTCCCTGCACCTCGCCAGAATTTGCTGCACTGCAATTTCCACTTAACTTAGCAAGAAAATTAATTTGTTAATTTGAAAAAAAAAAACTAATAAATAATTCTCATCACAATACACACATACATACTCCACAGGAAGGGAAGTATTTCAACTGAAAATCTTATTTATGTGTACTTACTGAGATTGTACCATTGTCTAGACCTATGGACAGTCTTCTTGTTTCCGGGTTAAAAGACATGCATGAACATGGAGCTGAAAGAAATGAACATGTTGATGAAATTAACAAAACGATGATTCTCATGGATTCAGGAGTGACTAGCTCAAAGTGTATGACTATTTTTTTCCCACAATTTCCTGACAAACAGTTCATTTAACTCCCACTCACCAAAAAATAAAAACAGTAATTTTACAACTAACCCCTAGTTTCTCAGTTATCCTTTTAATGAATATAACAAATAAGATATTCTCAAACTGGACAAGTTCCAAGGGGCGTGGTCTTGGCTGTTCTGTATCAAGTCTAAATTTGCTTTGACTAGATTAACAATATTTTGTGCTGCATAAGCCTTCTGTCACCAATCTATCTCTTCCAAGCAAACCCTATCTTTAATGGAAATAACCAATTTTTTCTGAACTAAGGAAACGAAAGAAAGCTCTTATTACCCCCTCGCCCCCCACCCCACCAAGTACAGAAATCTATTTTTTAATTCAGAACTGATTTGGGGCACGTGAACTAACAGAAGTCTTTTACTCTCAGTACTCAAGGCATATGCTGGAGGCTGCCAACTGGAAAAAGAAGGAGGCTTTGCCTCAATCTAAAAGAGAACTAACTCAACACAGGGCCAGGCTCCAGAGGAAAGAAATCAGGTGAGTCAGTTCACCCAGTCCTGGACAGGGTCTCCCAGTTCTGCAGCACTGACTTCCTGAGTACCACCAAGCCTGAGTAAACGAAACGTGCTTGGAAGCCACGAGGGGCCAAGTCAGCTTCCGGTTACCAGCCTTCTCTGTCTGTGCTTGTTCATCAGAATGGGGGCCTTTTGACAACTTATTCTATACTGAAATAGTGTTCTAAAGGCCTCAACATAACTTTTAAATTTCTCCGCACATCTTCACGGTAGCGCTGTAGGTCATGAACTACCCATCATCAAAATCATAATCGGCATCAAATGTTTTTATTCTTACTTTTCAGTTATGATTAGATGTCTTACCCAAGGTCACACAGGAAAAAAAAGCTGGAGGAGGTTCAAAGACATAATTCAAACACACAGTCCTATATTCAAATACCCAACTTAGGTTATCTTTAAACTATAAAAGAACTTCAAGTTCTACTAACAGAGCCACTTGATAAACACATCACTTGGTAACATTTTTTTGATTCTCTATAAAAGGCCACTGAACAACCACAACTACAAAATCTTCTAAACTGCATAAAGTACTTTTTTCTAATTTTCAAACACGATATATTTAGAAAATAGAAATACGTAAAAAATAATCGCCCCCCCACTGCAAACTTCCACCAGTACAGCAGAATATCTGCTTCTGGTTTAGCCACAAATTTAAACTAGATTCCCAAAAGAACACTGCTGGAAAAAAAGCAATCCAACGATATTTAATGCACTACCCTAAGAAAGCCAGTCTTACTTGCCTTTGGCCTATAAACTATGTTGGCAAAATCTCTACACAGATGCTAAGACACCAGGTCTCATAATCCCATAACGTGTGCAGGATTAAAATTTAATGATTTCATGGAAAACTACCATGTTAGCAGAAAAAAGCAAAAGAAAAAAATACACTGATTACAGTACTACATAAAGTACATACACACATAAAAATATACCTGGAAAAACTAAACACAGTTCTTGTGTTTGAGATTATTCCTATAACATTGTCTTCAGTTGTTATTTTGCTACGCCTGTTAAAAATTTTAAATATCTAACAATTTATTAAGATATAAGCGTGAGTGTATGAAGCAAAACTTGACTGCAGCCCAAATGGCTACACATAGTCGAGAAAAATCTTATCACTTAGCTGACTGCCTGGCCACATAAAAGTATTTGCTATATGATTTACTCCAAAATTCCTAACTGGTTATATAATAATTAGAAAACCCACTGATCTTTGAATGTGATTTAAAAGACTTTTTTACAATACTGCACAGGCTACCCTTAAATCATCATTGCTATTTCTTTATTCCTTATTTTTCCCCCATTTACTAAATTTCTTGTTATTCTTCAACAAAAATTTAGAATGCTTACTATGTTCAAGACATGTGATGCAATGATATATAAGGTACTATAGCTGCCATCAGGAATTTATAGATTGTGACACCAACTATATATAGGACCTATAATATAAAATTTGTCCCCAATGTCACCTCCTTAGTCCACATCACTTTATACTGATAGTAAGAAACGCTACCAGAATTCAAAAGGAAAGACTTTTCCTATAAAGGACCATAAACAAAAGAAGTTTTAACAGAAATTCTGTTGTTGCAGAACCCGTATGCTTGAACCCAGATGGTTATAGACAGGGGATTGCCAGAGACAGACACCATTACCTCCCAGGTGCCCCCAAAGGTACAAACATGCCTTCAAAGAGGCATTATGGTAAAACACCAAGCAACCCTGCGTGTGTGTGTGCGTGCGTGCGTGCGTGCGTGTGTGTAAAGACTTTTGGTAGGTGAGTCTTATGATGGTCCTCAAACCATTTCCCAACTGTGACATTCCCATAGGAAGAGGCCTTGCATTGGTTACCCAAAGGCCCCGCAAGGCCAAGGAGGAAAGAAATGAATTGAAAGAAATACTAATGCCCACATTTGTTGTTACAGTAAATGTCTTTCCTTTGGGATGTTGGGGGAGTAGAAAAATTGACACAGAGATCCTTCTAACTTCAACTCACTGGAAATTAATGAAAAAAGCAACCTCTGAAAGACCAGTGCTATGGCCCACACAAAATAAGCGCCTATCCATCCATGCAAGAAAGTATCAAAGGGCAAAACTGTCTGGCAAAGCATAATAAGACACAGTAAAGTAATGGTAATTATGACCAAATGGTAACGGGAATCCTTTGGAAGGAAGAATAAGGTAGGAAACAAACAAAATATGATTTAAACACAATATTTATAGCCAGGTTGCAAAGATGTGATGTTTCCCAAAGAAGAATTCAGCTTTAAATGCTATAACGCTAATAATTAGTTAGTTGAAGAAATAATTGGGTGTCTCTGATGGCTAAAATTTCAGGTCAGAGATGAACTTGGCTGAGACGCTGTTCTATCCTCCCACCTTAAAACTGCATTCTCCACAAGCCGAGCACAGTGGCCAACCAGGACTACAAAATTACAATGCAGCTCCCCTCTACGGACTCCTCTATCAAAACTGCATCCCAAAACTCTAGATGAAATACATTTCATCTAGAAATGAGAGAAGAATTCTCATTTTCCAAGCTATCTGATCGAGATTTGCCATCTCCGTTCTGTCTCAGACTGATGACAATCAAAAGACGTGTACTTGGCAAAATTTTAGGAAGCAAGATCATGAAAAGTACAAATACGATAGGAAAGAAATTTGTAGGGGTCTGTGGGTAATGGGAAGTAATATTCTCTTATACTAGTGTCAGGACTTTAGACCTTGATGGCCTGTCAAAATATTATCTTTAAAATTAAACACTTTTGAGCTTCCCTGGTGGCGCAGTGGTTGAGAGTCCGCCTGCCGATGCAGGGGACACGGGTTCGTGCCCCGGTCCGGGAAGATCCCACATGCCGCGGAGCAGCTGGGCCCGTGAGCCATGGCCGCTGGGCCTGCGCGTCCGGAGCCTGTGCTCCGCAACGGGAGAGGCCACAACAGTGAGAGGCTCGCATACCGCAAAAAATAAAAAAATAAAATAATAATAAAATTAAACACTTTCATAATACTGTTTCTTAAAAATGAAATATTTCTAGTTTAAGGCAGGTTTTCAGCTTAAAATTTAGGGAGGGTGAAAATAAAGAGAAACACCAGTCTGGATGATTATATTAATGACTATATAATTTGAAGGGAGAAAAGCTCAGGATATGAGCCGTAGGCAAAAATGAGCTCCTGAAACCAACATCAACTTCAACAGAGCAATAATTAAGTGGATTAGAGAGAAACTGGCTACTTGTATTTCTAACACTTTTTTTTTTTTTTTTTTTTGTGGTACGCGGGCCTCTCACTGTTGTGGCCTCTCCCGTTGTGAGCACAGGCTCTGGATGCACAGGCTCAGCGGCCATGGCTCGCGGGCCCAGCCGCTCCGCGGCATGTGGGATCTTCCCAGACGGGGGCACGAACCCGTGTCCCCTGCATCGGCAGGCGGACTCTCAACCACTGCGCCACCAAGGAAGCCCATATTTCTAACACTTTTATCCCACGGGCAATCTAAGAAAAAATATTGCTCTTGCTTTCTTAAAAAATGTAAATTGAGAGGAGGCATTCTCAAAATACTTCTATTTGGGGGAAAGTTTCCCAATTTCTATTATTTATACCTATAATTCTTTCATTTTATGACTAATTTATTTCCTGTCCTTTGCTGATCAGTTGAACTTTACTCAAATAAACACATGTTCTGTTGAAGGTTGAACTGTGGATTTCAATCACTCTGACAGCTTTACAATGCCAAAGGCATTATTTGGCAGGAGACACTAATCTTCATGGGATGTGCTGGTGGGAACTTTAAATAAGCCACAGTACTTCTGTGAATAAAACTTCAGGTGTCAAAGGCATCCTGGTGGAGTTAAATGTCAGGATCCTCTGATAAGAGGGCCTTGAATAGAGAGGCTTACAAAGATCACCCCATCACCACAAAGCAAAGACTTAATTCATGGACACTATTCCATTCAACTGTGTGTCACAAGACAATATTTATTAGGTTTACAATATTCAGCCCATTTTTTACTTTATTAAGAACACTTATATTTAGGACTTCAACTGACTAGCATTAAAAAGGGTTTTTTGTTTAAATCGAGTATTTTATGCACTCAACTGAAATTAACCCTTTGTTTTCTTTTAATTTAGTCTAAGTAACACCAGCAAAATTACAGTGAATTGGCAGTGGTCCCTTTTTCTCCCAGAGAGGTTTTAAGTTACAGTAAAGTGATCTAACTAGAGTAAGCTTTAAATTACTCTGTCAGATGAAAATCAAATAAGAGTATGCTAAATAAATGCTATAATTATTCAGATTAATTAATATCTGTTATCTTCAGTTTGGATAATTTATGTTTTCCTTCACTTTTGTTACATATCAAAGTTCCATGGGCACCTTTTCTTCTTGGTAAACAGAGAATTAAAAGACCAGATTATACTATTAATTTTGGAAATGTCAACAGTAAAAACAACAAGTTATTTTCTACACATGGTTCTATAATACAACCTATACCAGAAAGAAACCAACAAGGGAGCAGTATACTTCACAGCTGGGAACCGAGAAGTTATCTGAAATAAGACATAAATTAAACAACAGGATGAGCATTTCCCGATTATGCACATAACCCCCACTGCCAAAAAACTCCCTCAACTGAGTTAAAGATATTGTCTAAAAGTCACCCAAACAATCACTATCTTATAAAGACAGAAATACCAAATTCATTATTTTAAATACCTTTCAATCACTAATCTTCCCACGTGAATTTCCCCCCAAACTCCAATAAACCCAGCAGAAGGGGTAGGACAGCACACTACAGCACACATTGTCCTAAATCCTTGGACCTCACCAATGGGAAAATTAACATTTGCGATTTACATACAAAATAACTCATTTCCATCCCAAACATAAACATATCAATATGAACATGTTAATCATTTTAATTTTCTAAATTCTCAATTTCAAGTTGCTCTAAGACTACAGTTGTAACAAATGGGAAAAGAAAACCAATCCAGCCACAACCTCACAAATTAACCAATCTTTCCTAATCCCTCTGGGTTAAGGTCAGCAATGATAGGGGAATTCCCTGGTGGTTCAGTGGTTAGGGTTCGTCACTTTCACTGCTGTGGCCCAGGTTCAATCCCTGGTCCGGGAACTAAGATCCCGCAGGCAGCATGGTGTGGCCAAAAAAAAAAAGATCAGCAATGATACTATACATTGCTTAACTGAAAGAACCTGAAAGTACTTTACAAATACTTATTTGACATATAACCAAAATCTGAGAACAAAGAAAATGGACAGTTTATCTGTTGGGTTCAGAGCAGAGAAAATGAAAGGACTTGCCCGAAGTGAGTCAGCAAATTGGCAGCAGAAATGAAAATCAAATTCCAGTTTCCCTTACAATGAGATATCATCTCACACCAGTCAGAATGGCCATCATCAAAAAATCTAGAAACAATAAATGTTGGAGAGGGTGTGGAGAAAAGGGAACACTCTTGCACTGCTGGTGGGAATGTGAATTGGTACAGCCACTATGGAGAACAGTATGGAGGTTCCTTAAAAAACTATAAATAGAATTACCATATGACCCAGCAATCCCACTACTGGGCATATACCCTGAGAAAACCATAATTCAAAAAAAGTCATGTACCGAAATGTTCATTGCAGCTCTATTTACAATAGCCAGGAGATAGAAACAACCTAAGTGTCCATCATTGGATGAATGGATAAAGGAGATGTGGCACATATATACAATGGAATATCACTCAGCCATAAAAAGAAACGAAATTGAGCTATTTGTAATCAGGCGGATAGACCTAGAGTCTGTCATACAGAGTGAAGTAAGTGAGAAAGACCAATACCGTATGCTAACACATATATATGGAATTTAAGAAAAAAAATGTCATGAAGAACCTAGGGGTAAGACAGGAATAAAGACACAGACCTACTAGAGAATGGACTTGAGGATATGGGGAGGGGGAAGGGTAAGCTGTGACAAAGCGAGAGAGTGGCATGGACATATATACACTACCAAACGTAAAATAGATAGCTAGTGGGAAGCAGCCGCATAGCACAGGGAGATCAGCTCGGTGCTTTGTGACCACCTAGAGGGGTGGGATAGGGAGGCTGGGAGGGAGGGAGACGCAAGAGGGAAGAGATATGGGAACATATGTGTATGTATAACTGATTCACTTTGTTATAATGCAGAAACTAACACACCATTGTAAAGCAATTATACTCCAATAAAGATGTAAAAAAAAAAATTCCAGTTTCCCACCTAGGCACAGGTGTTACCCTACAAGCGATTCTGAATAATCTTAAACGACGCATGTTTTTCGGTGTATTTAATGTAAACAGTAAGACTGTTCAAACTGCATCACTCTGTCTTAACTAAGATAACTTATTCAATGCATTCCCTACCTCATTTCACAAAGAACTGGAAATGGCTTTAAAAGCAGATACAATAAAAACAAACGATAGAAATAAGCAAAAAGTCTCGACCGAGGAAAATATATATAAAAGAACAGAAAGAAAATCAAAATAAAAATCCGTTGGGAATATAACAGATCCCATGTTTCACATTATCCATAAGGACTTCGTACCAGGTCCTTAGCGCTGTTCCTCCTAACCTTTTTCGCCTCATGATACACACAGAAACTTGGATGTGAACAGTCCCTGGAGGAAATGGAAGAGACTGCTAGGGCCCAGATGACCGGATCACCCCTGCCCAGCTAAAGGAAATCAGTTCTCGGGGCCTGTAATCCATTTGGATCATCCCAGTACGCTGAGGCACACAGGATGGGAGGTTCTGCCTTAGAGAAAGGCAGGGTTTCTGGCTCTCCTACCTGAAAAGTAATCTCCCTTGGTGCTTCTTCAAAGGGGCGCTGAGCACGATGGTAGACAACTACTTCAAAAGCAGATAAAGCATTTCTTGTATACACACAGCAATATGTGCTGAGGGCACAGTGAACGAAGGCATTTCTGCAGAAGGCTGGCACAAAGCACGAAATCTCAGGATACAGATGAATAATCAACTGCATGTCCTTCATGCTGCCCACCGTAAAGAATAAACAGCCTTTCTCTCAACCAGGCTGTCGATAAAAACTGGAAAGCAGACAGTTCAAAATTAAGGTTTCCAGTGAGGACTAGAGTTCCTGTACTTGTTTATTTTTTAGCTATTATTTATTTGTTTAAATTTTAAACTTTTTAAAAATTTTAGATGTATTTTTTATTGAGGTTAACACTGGCTTATAACATTACGTAAGTTTCATGTGTACAACATTATATTTCTATTTCTACATACCTTACAGCGTGTTCACCACCAAAAATTTAGTTTCTATCTGTCACCACACAGCTGATCCCTTTTATCCATTTTGCCTCCCTTCCCCCAGGTTACCACTACTCTCTTCTCACTGTGTCTATGTGTTTACTTTTATTTAGTTTGTTCATTTATTTTGTTTGTTAGTGCTTTATATTCCACATGAGGGAAATCACATGGTATTTGTCTTTCTCCGTCTGACCTGCTTCACTGAGTAGAGATCCTATGCTTTAAAAGTTAGCTGAGCAAATGATAAAGTGGCCACAGTGGTGGGAAAACTGAAGGGGCCCAACCACAGCCTCAGACTGGACAAATGCCATCACGCCAGGCCAAGGCAGAGAGCTGGATATACGACAAAATCGGTCATTTTAGTTATTAGGTGTACCCTTCATTTGTAATTACCTTTGAAAAACCACTTTCTGTTTTGTTTTGAGGACAAATCCATAAACGCTTAGGAGCCAAAGTAAATTCCACCTGCCTGTCCTGGCAATGACAGAATCCACAGAGGTTTTCCAATTGCCTAACCCTCACTCAGGCCTGAGATGCTGGCCGTCTTAACCTCCTATTCACTACACCTTTGGCAGCCAAGTTGCTTTAACTATTCTCCATAGGGGAAAAGTTGGCAATAAAAGCCCAGACCTGATACCCAATACTGCAGAGTAAGAAAAATCTCAAACACCTGCCACCCTGGCTCCTGCTTGCACTCTCTCTCCTCCACTCCTTTGTCTGACACCATGAATAGCAAACCTAGTTGGTAAAGTAAATCTAAAATAACTCAACCATGAAAACAGGAATGCTTGTGCTTTTCATGTGTTGGTTTTTTTCCTCCACCGTGTGATGCAAATGTGGTGGCTGAAATGGTATCTATTAGAAGCCTGGAACAAATCATCACATTTATGGCTATAACTGAAACCTTAACTCTGTACCCTCAGGAAGGTCCCTCTGGTATCCAAGGTCAGGCAGGTCCCAGCTGGGCAGGCTGTAACTTGATCGTGTCATAGGCTACTTTCCAGCTACTATGTGAGATATGTCAAGAAGATATTATTTTTGAAAGAATATTTGATAAGGATATGCTCTTATTTCTCACTTATCCATAAAAATCAGCTTATAGGAAACCCCAAATTCTCTGTAGACAGCAGGGTTTAAAACAGACCTCCCTTGGGGACCCTTTGTGACCATGTGCCCATTACACCTACTTCTTTGGTTATACCACACCACGCACCATGCACGGTACTCATCTGAGGTCTGCCTCCCCCACTAGACTGTACACACCATGAAGATGGGAATCACCTGTTGTATTAAACACTCTACCCTTTGTACATTGCACGGCGTTTGGATGGAAGAAACACTTAAAATTAGTTGAATGCACTGTCCAAAGAAATGAAAGAAAACAGGATATTTCTTTCTGCTTTTCATCTTTACTTGTCCTCACGTTTCCCACACTATTTTTAGCTCAACACCGCAGAGGCACCAATAGGGACATGCACGGCTCGGTTCTTCCTCTTTAAAGATCACAGATCCAGGAGAAAGTAAAAAGACAGGAAGTGGGAGGTGTACAGTCAGGGCAAGGCTGAGTCAGATACTTGCAGTGACGAGTAGCAGATACCCACTGGCATGGACTCAAGCGCAAATGGGCACATGGCAGTAAGACAGAGGGTATCTCTTGAACTCAAAGGCAGAAGCAGAGCCAGGCTTGGGAGTTCGGAGGATGAGGAAGAAAACCTTAAGGCAACACTTGCTCAGGCTTCACTCGCTCTGGAGCGAATGATCCTTCCTCCCTGGTCCACACTTCCTTTTCAGGGCATCAGCTTCCACTGTTTCTTCATGCACACAAATGCCTCACAGCTGTTTCATTTCTGTGTTCCCAGCTCAAGGGACCAGCCTAGGTTGAGACTAGCGTATCCTATTCCAAACTCTAAATTCCTGGGAAAATCTGACTCAGGGGCAAACAGCCTTCACCAGACACATCTGGTTTCTCCTGGATCCCTCCTGGAGGGGAAGCAGGAGTTTCTCAGAAAAGACAGAGTATGAGGACACCCCCAAAGCAGTGGCTGGGTTTTTCATCGTGATGAGTCTCCTCTTCATCTTTCTCTCACCTACCACTCTGAAGTTCACGCAGTTTCTGCCTTTCAGGCTCACTCCTGCCCTCAAACTTGGCCTTCACTGTTCATTCTTTCTCGTCTAATGCCTTCTGCTCCCGTCCCTCCAATCAACTTCAAATTCTTCTCAATGCTATAAAACATTACTCTCCTACCCAGAACATGACAAATACTATATATATATATATTTTAATAAATTTATTTATTTTTGGCTGCGTCGGGTCTTCGTTGCTGCCCGCGGGCTTTCTCTAGTTGCGGCAGTGGGGGCTACTCTTCACTGTGGTGCGCTGTCTTCTCACTGCGGTGGCTTCTGTCGTGGAGCACGGGCTCTAGGCGTGCAGACTTCAGTAGTTGTGGCTCATGGGCTCTAGAGCGCAGGCTCAGTAGTTGTGGCACACGGGCTTAGTGGCTCCGCGGCATGTGGGATCTTCCTGGACCAGGGCTCAAACTCGTGTTCCCTGCATCGACAGGTGGATTCTTAACGACTGAGCCACCAGGGAAGTCCTGACAAATCCTATATTAAAAGGGGTTTTTTTTTCCAGTGTTTGTTTGTTTCAGGTTCTGTGACTTTATTTTTTTTCTAACTTTATTAAGGTATAATTTTCAAATAAAATTGTAAGATATTTGAAGTGTACAATGTGATGAATTGGTATGTATTGTGAAAGGATTCCTGCCATCAAGTTAACACGTTTGTCACCTCACATACTTATTTTTTTTTTTTTGGTGAGAACTTTTAAGTTGTACTCTCTCAGCAAATTTCAATCATACAATACAGTGTTATCAACTATAGACACCATGTTATACACTAGATCCCCAGATTCCATTCATCCCGTAACTGAACTTTACACCCTCTTACCAATCTCTCCCACCTCCTTGTCCCTGGCAACCACATTTTTACTCTGTTTCTATGAATTCGGCTCTTTTTTTAAGGTATTTTAATGGACAAAATAAACAGATAAACCATATATTGCATGTACAAGATAGTCTGTGTATGTTTTTTTCTGGATTTGGAATACTACCTATTATGTACCACTAAAAACACACAACATGGTCATATCTGCCTTGCAGTGTCCATATTATAGCCTCCAGATATACTGTACTTCTCCACTTACTTTGTAATTAATACCACATAACCGTTATTTAGGGATAATACTGAGTAACCTCTTAACAAAACACCTTTCAATAGAAAGGACTGCCAAAAAAAAGAAAAAAAAAAAGAAAAGCCCTTTGGAAATTCAATAAATGAATAAAAGGAATAAATTCTAACTGACACGAAAATGTAGCCTATTTCCTTGTGCAATAAGATTCTGCTTATCTCAAGTTAAACAAAACTTATAGTCTAGCTCAGAGATCGGTTCGTATGTTATCTGAATGCATATGACCCCTAGGAAAATAAAAGCCAATTTCTGATCAACTGTGAAGAATGCAGCCTTTTGTTCTTTTACCCCTCTCCACGGTAGATGGAACCATCCAACAATGAAAGATTACAGAAATCATCTTGACCATTCACGCGTTGTTCATCTGCATCTCCTGGCACCTAGCTTGATGGCCTGTATACAGTCGGTGTACAGTAAATATTTGATCAACTAGAGCGTGTACTTATATCTATGTATTTACAAATAAACACTATATATGCATGAGGCTTCGCATGTGTTGATACAAACATATGTAAATAGATCAGCATGTTGCAGACAACGCCAAAAGGCAATCTTCTCAAACTTAAAAAGGGCATTCAAATCACCTAGGGATATTATTAAAATGCAGATTATGATTCAGTAGATCTGGGGTGAAACTCAGTATTTGCATTTCTAGTAAGTTCTCAGGTGATCCTGATGCTGCTGGTCTACAGACCAAATGTTAATAGCAAAGTAATCCCTTCTTTGCTCCCTTTAGTAGGAGGCCATAGGCAAACTATGCAAATAATTAGATGGTCCTTCTTCTCAAAGATCATGCTCAGTCATTTAGGAAAATGTATGATAATATTCTCAGGGAAACTCATCTTTATTATCAGATTCAAGTCTGCAATAGGTATTTCTTTTTTTTTTTTTTTTTGCAGTACGCGGGCCTCTCACCGCTGTGGCCTCTCCCGCCACGGAGCACAGGCTCCGGACACGTAGGCTCAGCGGCCATGGCTCACAGGCCCAGCTGCTCCGCAGCATGTGGGATCCTCCCAGACCGGGGCACGAACCCGTGTCCCCTGCATCGGCAGGCGGACTCTCAACCACTGCGCCACCAGGGAAGCCCTGCAATAGGTACTTCTTTACTGAGCACCTATGCCAGGTACAAGAGCTACAGCAGCCTTTAGTCATTCAAGGATACAGCTTAATAAAGGATGAAAATACAACTTGAGGCGTCTCTGTATCCTCAGTGATATTCAAATAAAGAGAACATTAGAGAATGACACCAAATGTGTATGGACGTATGTATGGGGGAGGCGGTGGGTAAGCAACTGCTTACGATCCAACATCTTCAAGAGGTTCCTATCAAGTATCGACGTCCATCTCAAGAAGATTCCTTGGGACTTCCCTGGTGGTGCAGTGGTTAAGAATCTGCCTGCCAATGCAGGGGACACGGGTTCAAGCCCTGGTCCAGGAAGATCCTACATGCCGCGGAGCAGCTAAGCCCGCGCGCCACAACTACTGAGCCTGCGCTCTAGAGCCCAGGAGCCACAACTACTGAAGCCCGCGTGCCTAGAGCCCGTGCTCCGCAACAAGAGAAGCCACCGCAATGAGAAGTCCGTGCACCACAACAAAGAAGAGCCTCTGTTCACTGCAACTAGAGAAAGCCCACGTGTAGCAACGAAGACCCAACGCAGCAATAAATTAATTAATTAAAGAAGAAAAAAAGAAGACGACTCCTTGTGCACCATCCCCAAGCCCTCGTCACTCTACCCACGTCCGCCTCTCCTCTGTCTTCGCAGTCATATGGGAACGACAAGCCTCTGGGGTGAACTTCAACTTGCTGGACTATAGAACTTCACCATCTCGTCCTGTTAGATATTATGTCAAGTGTGATGAAAAAGACCGTAAGTAAGACTGGTTATACCACTTAAAAATGAGAGAAAAAAAAAAATCAATCAGAGAATTCCTTTCCCTTTCCCTTTCCATTTACCTAAACCCTCATCACTGTCAAGGCTTAAAAGGAAGTTCCCCCAGGGTCTTGGCTGTGCAACGGTGTCTGCTGAAAGCATGACCGGTGAGGGGAAAAGATAAGCACTTGGAATTACAGGCTGCCTTTTCACTAATGTAGAGTGGGATGCTTGGTTCAACAACGGGCTATCATCTATTCACCACACTTCTAAAGAAATGCAAACCTCAAAGACAAATTTGAAAATCAGAGAAATCCATTACATCCTTAATAATGTATTTGTTCATAAACAGGCAAAATTGTTGTTTAAGTTATTACAGTATTCTTTTGCCAGAGGCATAAACTTAATCACATCTACAGCGTAGCATGAATTTCTTTTGGTTGTACGTGGTGGCATGTACTACTCAAACTGGAATACCCGTATTGAGGGAAGAGGTGCACACTGCAGGAGGCCAGAGGGTACATGAACCCAAACCACAAACCCGGGGCATTTTTCTACCATGTCAATTTCAATTAAGATTTGAAGGAAGGGGAGTAAGAGAAACATTTCATAATATAACTGAAAATAAGTTTAAATAATTATTTTACATGAAAATAAATATGGAATAGGACAATTAAACTTCAGTCATCTTAACAACAAAACACTAGACAAAAAAGAAATTTCGTATCTAAGGGAGCCAGCTCTCTCCCTGCAGGGGAACTTCTGCCAGTGCAAGAATCTAAGAATCAGTCATCTTTTTTTAAAGGTATATTTGAAAGATTCACTATTTATCAGTGCAAGGACATATTTCTCACATAAGATTCTGGGGAAATAAGACTGACTTCTAATCAGAACGTTTCAATCCTAAGCAAATCCTTTTCAGAACTGAATGTTCAACACTGAATGTTTTGAATTTGAATAAATAGTATAACAATAATGCAAGAACAAATTTACTTCACAAATGTAATCACTGGACAAAATTTTGAGTTGTCTAAGGAAGCACTTTACAAAAAAATTGGAAAAGAGAGGGAGACTGTGTAATTAAGGAGTCTAGGTGCTGTAGTCCTTCCATTAATCTTATTCAGAAACTGTGAATATATAGTCAATTTCAGAACAATTTTCTTATTTTACATACTGAGAGCTAGAATGATTTAACAAGGTACTTTCCATTATCATGATAATCCCAACCTCCAGCATCTCTACTGAAGAAAATACAGAGAAGGCAATCTGGGAAGGAAGGGGAGTTGGGGTCCATGTCTGATTTTTAGAGACAGAGATCCAGATACTTACAAGGCATCACATGGTATATGCTTGGCCAATATTGTCCACTGTCTCTCTTTAACCACACACGAACAGTCCTGCAACAAAAGAAAATGTGTGTGTTAAATCACACTATTTTTGGTCATGGGAGTGTTGACAGATAGAAACCAAACCTCTTAATTATATATACAGTGGACCCTGAACAACATGGGTTTGAGCTATATAATTCTACTTATAAGCATATTTTTTTTTCACCAAATATGTACTACAGTACTACACAATCCATGAATGGTTGAATCTGCAGATGTGGAACCACAGACACAGAAGGCCAACTATAAAGTTACATGCAGATTTTAGACTGCACGGAGGGTCAGTGCCCCTAACCCCTGTGCTGTTCAAGGGTCAACTCTGTGTGTATATATGACATAACTACATTGTTATAATTAATAACATATTACATACAAATATGTATAACATATGTTTGTGTATAACATATCTCTATATAATACATGCATATATATTTTAATTATATATATACACATTACATATATGTGCGTGCACACCATTTATGCCTCTCTAAAGGTATATTCCTATATTCCTTAAATTTAAGGCTGTATACATTTAAAATTACATATGACTTTTATAATTAAATATTTGAGGATAATTAAATTTTATACTCATGTATATTTATATACACGCATGGGATAGTGTTTGAAAATTATTTTTGTAGTTGTTTTGCTCTGGGAGTATAGGGCCTTTGCCCCAGTCGGCTGGAAGCATTCATCTCTCTGGGGAGTAATTAGGATTTACTACGGAAGGGAGTAGGGAGAGAAAATGAAGCAATATGCAACATCTGACACACACGGAAGGATGACATAGTAAATTCACAGTCTCACAAGCCACGGCATCGTCTTGAGAGAAGGTTTTTGCAAACACAGTCAAGCAGTGGTAAACTCTGAGACTCAGATTACTGAGCTAGAGGGCTGGCCATGCAACGCACCATGGAACAGGGTAATCCTGCAGCAAAGGCTGTGGATGAAGTTCCAGGCCAGAAGGCCAGATAGAGACATAGCAGACATCCAGGAGAGCTCAGAGAGGAGGGGCCAAAGAGAGAATGAACCAGAGGATACTGGGAGGTTCTTATCAACCAGAAAGGCCCTACCACGAATTACACCAGCACATGCACACAAGGCAAACACAGCTAGGAGGTAAAGGGATATTGCCCCAGAGACCAGAGGAAGTAGCAAACATCAAACCAAGGGAAACGAACAGTGCCCCACTGCTGCTACAAGATCAGATACACCACACCCCTCACCCCACACCCTTAAACCATCCTAGGGTAAAAAGCAGACACTGAGAATTTTAATCTCAGAGAGAGATGGACACTACCTAAATAGACTATTTAAGTCATCATAATAAAGTTTTAAATTGTATTGGATTTCTTCCCCAGTTAATCAGTGGGTCTCCCCATCAGAATAGGAAAAAAAGACTAACTACAGACACGATAAAGAAATGCCACTTTCTCTGCATGGCCATAAGATACGATGTAGTGATATATAGTGACACCACTACATATACATGTAAAAGTCCATCTTTTTGGTCAACCAGCCAATTTGTGAGATGGTATAACGGAAAGTAATTCTTAAGAAAGAATTCAATACATACATTATTTATACACGTATCATACCAGCCTTCACTTAAATTCTTTTTATAATATATGTCAAAACAACATTTTAATATGGAGATTATTATCTCAACAAGAATAAATACAGGAGTCACATCATGGAAAATGTCAGAATAGGAAGCTCCAAGAATCAGTCCCTGTACCAAATCAACTACTGAGCTGTCAGAATCACTGTTTCAGAATTCTAAAGTCTAGTTAGACACTTGCAGCATCCATGGAAATGCTTGATGAAGAAGCTGGTGTATGTCAATGAATTTCACATCTTCCTTGCAGCTACCATCATGCATGCCCCATCCCTGGAGCAGGCAGCTGTGGGGACAGTGGCCCATGGTCTGGAGTGACTTGCAGGTACCAGGGTAGGAACCCTGTCCTCCAAAATTTGAGGATGCGTATTGTGATTTGCCTGGCAGTTCACTGAGAGACTAGAGAAGATACTGGCCGTTGTTTCAATCACCTAGGTCTGAAGGGCTTCCTGGGCGATGTCTGCCAAAAGAATTTAAAAGGAAGGAAGACCTTTCTCTCCTTTATGAAATTCAGGCATTAAAAGAAAACACTGGTTGGGACTTCCCTGGTGGCACAGTGGTTGGAAGTCCACCTGCCAATGCAGGGGACACAGGTTCGATCCCTGGTCTGGGAGGATCCCACATACCACGGAGCAACTGGACCCGTGTACCATGACGGCTGAGCCTGCACTCTGGAGCCCACGAGCCACAGCTGCTGGGCCCGCGTGCCACAACTGCTGAAGTCCACGTGCCTGGAGCCCGTGCTCCACAATGGGAGGGGTCTCCGCAATGAGAGGCCTGTGCACCACAGAGAGGAGTGGCTCCCACTTGCTGCAACTAGAGAAAGCCCACACGCAGCAACGAAGACCCAACACAGCCGAAAATAAAAATAAATAGATGAATAAAGTTGAAAAAAAAGAAATCACAGGTTGACCTCAGAGATAAAAGAACAGAAACTTCAATGATCACATGATCACATACAACATGAAATATAGTCTTTGCAGAAAGGGTTGGGAAAAGTCACTAAACAGACAACTGCAGCATTCAACAAGTAACAAGAGCAATCTCTAGAGAGGAGGGAGAGTGTGATTTTCAGTTGCCACATTATAATATTTAAAATATCCAGTTCTCAGACTTGTGGTTGCCAAGGGGCAGGGGGAGTGAGGGAGGGATGGACTGGGAGTTTGGGGTTAGTAGATACAAACTATTACACATAGAATAGATAAACAACAAGGTCCTACTGTATAGCACAGGGAACTATATTCAATATCCTGGGATAAACCATAATGGAAAAGAATATTTAAAAAATGTACATATGTGTATAACTGAGTCACTTTGCTGTACAGCAGAAATTAACACAGCATTGTAAATCAACTATACTTCAATTAAAAAATAAATTTAAAAAATAAAATATTTCTAGACATCAAAAAATTTTTTAATAAAATTAAATAAAATATCCAGTTCTCAACCAAAAATTGCAAAGTATGCAAAGAAAGAGGAAATGGCCCATTCACAGGGAAAAAAGTGACAACTACCAATGAAGTAGTCCAAACACTAACTGGCTTTACTAGACAAAGACTTTAATTAACTATCTAAATATGCTCAAAGAGCTAAAGGTAACCACAGACAAAGAACTAAAGGAAATCAGGAGAAGGATGTATGAACAATTAGGGTATATAAGTAAAGAGATAGAAATTATATAATAAAATAAATAGAAATTCTGGGGCTGAAAAGTACAATAGCTGAAATGAAAAATTCACTAGAAATGGTCAACAATAGGTGTGAGAAGACAAAAGAATCAGCAAACTTCAAGACAGGACAACTGAAATTACCTAGTCTGAGGAAAAAGAAGAAAAAGAATGAAGAAAAATGAACAGAATCAATAAAGACTTTGCCTGGAATTGAGGCAATCATCTTTGATCATGAGACAAACAAGCTTGAGGATAAAAGTTGGCATGCTAAGGGGAGTTCCCAGGTGGTCTAGTGGTTAGGATTCGGCACTTTCACTGCCATGTCCCAGGTTCAATCCCTGGTTGGGGAACTAAGATCCCAAGCCGTGTGGTGCAGAAAAAAAAAAAAAAAAAAGACATCAAACACCATTGACCCACCAACCCTTTAGACTAACTTTAGCCTTGTTTGTGAGATGATCTGATTTTTTCTTACCTTAAGCCACTGTTTAGTGGATTTTATTACCAGGATCTGAATACGTTAACTGATAGAGAAGACGAAAGAAAGGAATGCCTTTCCTTAGGTTTTGGGTTTGTCCAACTGCATGGATGGCACTGTCATCACTGAGATGAGGAACACTGGAAAAGGACCAGATTTGGGGGAGTATCATGAGTTCACTTTGAACATTTGAGTGAGAGGTATCTTTAAGTTAGCCTAGAATTCCTAATGAGTGAACAAAAGACAATTATAATTAGAGGCTATGGCATGAGTTGCTCTGAAGATTAAATGTAAGGTTCTTGACAATAGTGCTTGGCACATAGCAAGCAGTGGATAAATGCCAACAATTAGTATTGTGATTATCATCACTATTGTTTAAAAACCTATCAATCGGGCTTCCCTGGTGGCGCAATGGTTGAGAGTCCACCTGCCGATGCAGGGGACACGGGTTCATGCTCCGGTCCGGGAAGATCCCACATGCCACGGAGCAGCTGGGCCCGTGAGCCATGGCTGCTGAGCCTGCGCATCCGGAGCCTGTGCTCCGCAACGGGAGAGGCCACAGCAGTGAGAGGCCCGCATATTGCAAAAAAAAAAAAAAAAAAAAAAAACAACCTATCAATCAACCATAGCTTGGGAGAGTTCAAGATCCCAAACCTTTTCCTGCTTTGCCAACATACTGAACATCTTACTCCTTGTTATAAGGGATTTTACACTCAATCTACAAAGGTGTCATAAATTATTTATCCATTCCTGCATGCATTTCTTTAACACGTACTGAACATCTGCTATGTGCCAGGCTCTGTGCAGGAGCTCCATGTGGACAGACAAGGAAACATCATTAAAACAGTACCTGATAAGAGCTGCAAGCTATTTTATATGTATTTAAGGCCATGTAGGAAAGGTATCTAATCCACATGGCACAGGGCGGCAGGTTCAGGAAGTGCTGACTCCGAAGGAATAGCACCGTCTGTTATTTCATGTATTTCCTTCATGGCACCAGCCACAGTCTGCTATCTGATTTACCTACTTGTAAATGTGTTTATTATCTTGTTACCGAACCGAACTTTCTCATCCACAGGCAGTAAAGCCAATCTACTGACACTGGGTTGTGGTGAAGGGAAGTACAGCAACTATTGTAAGGCGCCAGACAGGTAATCTGGCACAGGTAGTGCTCAAAAAGCCCGAACTCCCCCAAACTCCCCCATGGGTTGCAGGATAGCATTTTTAAAGGAGGTGGGGGGCAGAGTTTGTGATTAGCTCATGCACAATTCTCTGATTGGCTGATGGTGAGGTAACAGGGCGGTATCACAGGCGTTAACATCAATCCTTAGGCTCCAGTAGGCCTGGTGGCTATGTGCTCATGGTCATTAAGTAGTTAACATCTTCCATTTGGTGTTGTTTTTAGCATCTGTAAAACAACTCAGGAAGTGTGCATCAGATACTATTGTCTAGGTACTCCAGAGAGGAGTTAAAGCACAGGATACAGAGGAGGGGTCTGTCCAGGGAAGGCCCCAGAGGGTCTTGCTCGGTTACAATTTGATTCGCCCACTAGAAAATAAGCATGAGGGGGACTTCCCTGGCGGTCCAGTGGTTAGGACTCAGTGCTTTCACTGCCGAGGGTCTGGTTCAACCCCTGGTTAGGGAACTAAGATCCCACAAGCCATGTGGCTCGACCAAAAAAAAGAAGAAAGAAAAGAAGCATGAGAATAAAGAATATTCTTACTTGGGCTTCCCTGGTGGCACAGTGGTTGAGAATCTGCCTGCCAATGCAGGGGACACGGGTTCGAGCCCTGGTCTGGGAAGATCCCACATGCCGCGGAGCAACTAGACCCGTGCGCCACAACTACTGAGCCTGCGCGTCTGGAGCCTGTGCTCCGCAACGAGAGGCCGCGACAGTGAGAGGCCTGCGCACCGCGATGAAGAGTGGCCCCCACTCGCCGCAACTAGAGAAAGCCCTCGCACAGAAACAAAAACCCAACACAGCCAAAAATAATAAATAAATACATAAATAAAAATTAAAAAAAAAAAAACTTAAAGAAAAAAAAAAAAGAATATTCTTACTTGCTCATCACTGTCTACCCAGAGCCTAGGAGTACATGGCCATGGTAAATGTATGATAAATATTTGTTGGGTGAATGAAAGTAGGAAGAAATTTTCCTCTACCCTTCCAGGTTCTTCCGGCAGGTCTAAGAAGTAAATTGACATGAGACAGACTAACAGGAAAAAAATCAAACAAAAGTTTAATAACATGTATACATGGGAGAGACCCGGGAAAACTGAGTAACCCTCCAAAATGGCTGAAGCCCTCACCTTCAATACCATCCTCAGCTAAAGACAAAAGAGGATGTTGAGGACAGGGAGAGTCAGCTGTGGGAAGCTCCCAGGAAAAGCACAGTAAACAAGGGGAGGATTGTGATGCAGATTTAAGTCACTGCTTTCTGCATCGATAAGAGTTTCCAGAGATTTGGTCATCCTCTTCTTGCTGCATCCAGGGAGATACCCTTACTCAGTGGAGATTTCCCTTACAAAGGCAAATGTTTCTTGCAAAACAGTAACTCCTACTTGATTTTCAGAGTTTTCCCCATGTCTACTGTTTCTTAGAAAATAACTAGCTTAAAATTAATATACCGGGCTTCCCTGGTGGCGCAGTGGTTGAGAGTCCGCCTGCCGATGCAGGGGACACGGGTTCATGCCCCGGTCCGGGAAGATCCCACATGCCGCAGAGCGGGTGGGCCCGTGAGCCATGGCCACTGAGCCTGCGCGTCCGGAGCCTGTGCTCCGCAACGGGAGAGGCCACAGCAGTGAGAGGCCCGTGTACCGCAAAAAAAAAAAAAAAAAAAAAAAATTAATATACCAAAGAGAGATATTTGGGGATGGCAAATTCTGCACCCCTACAAGGTGTTAGTCCCAGGTGGCAAAGCCTGCTGGTTGTCTACACCAGATTCATTCTCCTCTTCTTCCTGAGCAGCAGTTAGACTGACCAGAGAAGGATGGGCAGAGCACAAAGGCCAGTAAGTAGAAGACAACAGACTTCAAGCTAGACCAGATGCTTAGCAGAGTTTATGTGTTAGAGATACTCCTATAAACAAAGAAAAAGAAGTCTACCAGGCTTTCCAGGGGACTGTCTGGCCAACAGAATGCCCGTCGTGGCCTCCCAACAATCCCACAGGATGGGTATGATTATTACTGTCATGTTACAGGTGAAGGTTCTGCAGCCCAGAGAGGCCCAGGCTGCACAGAGCCCGAGGGTGAGCCAGGTACCCACCTTCAGAGGCTGTGCTCTCTCATCCACTACACCGTGCAGAGCTGCTCCCTAACAAGGGGTGGGGAGGAAG
This sequence comes from Aethalodelphis obliquidens, assembly GCF_003676395.1. Lineage (NCBI taxonomy): Eukaryota > Metazoa > Chordata > Mammalia > Artiodactyla > Delphinidae > Aethalodelphis > Aethalodelphis obliquidens. The sequence goes on along the minus strand of NW_020837960.1, from coordinate 18,483,281 downwards.
GCTGGAAAACACCAGCGAGTTTCACTTCAACATTCTGCGTTTAAAATGGCTACAGATCATCTAAGTAACGATTACACATGGAGCAGCTTCTTACATGAGGGTTCCAGGTAAAGGGAGCACCTACCCTACGTGCACCAAGGTTGTTACCCTATCGTCATGTTAGCTGAACCAATGGTCTTTCTGATGCATAAATTATTTTTAAAATATATAAAAGCATATACAAACACACATTTTTTTTAAGTAACAGTATTCCTAAAAATCCCAGTTAAGAAAGGTACACATCAATACAGTCAGCACAGGTTTGTTTAAAGATTTTCTAAAATAGCTGTACAGGTCAGAAAGGTGGCAGGATACTATGAGTTTTAATTTTGATAATAGTAACAAACATACACATTTAATCCTTACAAAGCCCTATGAAATAGAAACTATCCTTTCGAGGTAAAAGTGTAAAGCCCAGAGAGCTTAAGCAATTTGCCCAGAACTAGTGAGTGGATGCAGTTATTTTAAATCCTGTGCTCTCTGCACTAAATATACTACCTTCCTTACACTAGCATGTACCTGGCAATTGACAAGTTTTACAACTTAAAAATAAACTGCTACAAAAACATCTGTTTTCTTATATTCAGAGGTGTAATAGAAGCTTAAAATAGAAAAAAGATACTGCAACCCAGAGGTCAAAGGCACAATTTGGGTGGCTAGGAATTTCTTAAATAAATGTAAATTCCACTATACAAAGCCTATAAGTGTTCATTTTTCCGCAAATTATATTTAAAGAGCAACATAAAAAGCTTTTAATAGTATGTGAAAACTTTTTTCCTTGAAAAAAAATTTAAGAAAAAACAGCTGTGATTAAGAGTCAGCGTTAAGCCAGTAGAGGTCAGTGTACCGGAGAAGAAAAGTGCATGACCCTGCTGAAAGGCAGGGAAACTGCATTCACCCCCGACACAAAGCCCTGGGGTACACGAACCCAACATAGCACCGCACAGCCCACCTTGCCACGCCCTGCTTTCTTCTCCCCCTGCCTCTTCCTCTCCAAGTTCTTAGCACTAGGCAGAGACAGACACTGAGGAGAAGTAATCACTGCTCATCTCAAAGTAAGACAAGGTACCCCCAGCGGGCCTCAACCAGTCCAGCAGCTGGGCCACTCTGAAAATAGCATAGTCTTACTCTACGTTGGACACAGCTGACCACATGTCAGGAAGTAAAACTTATTTTAAAATATTGGCGTTAAATAGTATTCCTTAAACCTAAAAAAGTGTTGTTGTTGGCGGTTTTTAGGGTTAAAATAGATGTTAGATAAATTGTAGCATTTATCAAAACTCTCCTAGCATCAGAGCTGGCTGACTCCGTGGTTGAGCTCTAAAAACAGAAGAAACCACACTTTATCGTACTTGGCATCTGCCCCAGGGCCAAGCCCCACACGAGGTCCCAAACTGGTGCTCATCATTTCTGACATATCAAAAGGATCGGTTAAACATTCGTCCCTCCAGTCACCCACGTCCCACCTGTCCTTGTCAGGAAGCCTCTGGGTACACCTGCACAGGGGCCTTGGGCAGGATGGCAGCAACCAAGCTGGGCTGACCCCGACGAATCTGTACACTGTGTCGGGCGAGATGCTGGGAAGCAGCTCCAGCATCCACTAACACTCTAAAGAAATAAGTAAGGGAATGGTATTCCCAGGCTGCCTCCCATCCCACCCCAAGTCCCTCCAAAGAACCGAATCCAGCGCCAGTCTTGAGCTACAACCTTAGCCAGGATGGGGGTGTCCTCCTCACAGGCAGCCCTCAGCCCAGCAGCCAACAGGTTCACACAGAGGGGTTCAATCAAGCAGGGGAGTCACATGCTCCCTTTATGAGATTCCTCCAGATTTCCGTTTGTTTGACTTCCTTGCTTTGACCTGTGCTGATACCCACACGCTGCCAGTAGAGTTTAGACACGGTTACTGAACTGTGTGTCTGTGCATGTGTGTTTGTGTGTGAAGACATTTATACATAGATATACGGCCAGCACCACGCCAGGTCCACCCTCCCACATCCTATCCAAATGTATCCTTTGTTCTACATTCTAGCAATCTTTAAGTCCGCTTATACTAGTGGGGAAAATGAACTACCGGGACTGGAACAACTTGGATTTTCTAAGACTACTAAAAGTTAGGAATTCTGCCCCACCGCCCCAAAAGTGCACTTACACATTCAATCGACTTGTTGATCATTAACTCATTCAACAAACATTTATTAAATACCTACTAGGTACTAGTATGTGAAATGCACAAAAACAAACAAATGCCACCTCTGCAAGGTAAGATCTACAGTAGGGAGAAGCCCGTGCTGCTCCAGGAGCACCTAGGAGCATCTAACTCTGACGATGGAGCCCAGTCAGGTGACAGCAGAGAAAGCTTCCCAGAGAGGATGGTGTCTGAAATGCAGGATGAGGAGGCATTTGCCAGAGGAAAGGAGGAGAGGGTGGTGCAGCAGAAGGAGGTGAGAGCAAGCAGGGGAGGGAGCAAGGCAGGAGTGATGAGAAACCAGCCTAGACAAAGGAGCAGTCAGGAGGCCGCTGAGGGCCCTGTCTGCCCCACTGAAGAGTGGATTTTACTTTGAGGATGCCGGGGAGCCGCTGGAGGATAAGCAGCTGGTCACAAACTCCTAATACTTTTGTTTGTTTGGGGGAGGCCTGGAAGAAGCCTGGTTACCCTGAAGTAACCACTTTGGAGGATGTGGGCAGTAAAGCAGGCAAAAAAGGATGAGGCCCTAGAGGAGAGAAGAGGCCACATTTCAGAGCATCTGGACTTGGGGTGACCGGAGGTGGGGTGCTGCGTGAACGATGGTGCCATTTGTCAGTGAGTGATTCTTGTGGCAAAGCAACGTTGACTTCATCTTGAACTTGCTGAGCCTGGAGACTGAGCGAGTGAAGTAACGGCCTGCCTGCTCGCGGGAGGCCTCGGTGCGGTGCGAGACCTGAGCCAAAAATGAAGATCTGGGAGTCACCAGCACACGAGCAGAAGGTAACTCATCGGTGCCAAAGAAAAGACGGCCACAGACAAAGCCCTGAATAACACTAAAAGTTAAGGGGTACAGAACATAAAAGATCTGTGAAGACCTCAGTGTGGGCTGCCAGGGAAGTAGGAGAAAAAGCCTTTACTTCTCAGACCCAGCATGTGTACTAATTTTTAGTCCAGAAAATAAGGTCATTATAAACATACATAAGACTGAACCAAATTCACAGTGAGAACGTGCCCACAATAAAAAACCATCTATATAGGTCACTTTTCTGAGGGAAGAGGGAAGATTGGGGGTGCTGACAAACAGGAGACCACAGGTTGCTAAGCTACTGAGTAAAATAAGACGGGGCGTCTACCCATGTCGAAATCCAGGCTTTTTAAAATGTGCCCTAGAATGATGCAACCTTCATTAGTTACCATAGCGATGAGCTTCATTTCCCAGGGGACAATTGTTATTTTTGCTACCACTGAAGTAACTGGGGGGAGACGGGGGGGGGGGGGGGGTGAATCCTACTGTGTTTTGAAGACCCTGAATTTTCAGGGAATGTTTTTCTAATAGATCGCACATTACAACCTCAATACTAACAGAAGGCAGTCCCTAGCAATCTGCAAACTAAGAGAAGAACTTTGAGCAATGGGATGTCAGTCAATGTCTTTTTGTAGTTTTTACAGTGACTTGTTTCAAAGGGAAAAAAATGCCTCTAATGCAGAGAACGTTGTGGAAATTCTTGGAAAACAGAACTGAAAGATTTTTTTCTATGATTATTTGTAGTAAGAACAAACTATGAGATTCTCATTATATGCATTCAGATCACATGTTGTAAATAAACTAAACCCAATCTTCTACAGAACACTGTGCATCTCTGTACTGAGGGTTTTTCCAGGGACGGACAGAGGCTGCTGTGTGGAGTAAACGAAGGCGGCCGGGGGGTTTCAGAGACAGGGGCTCAAGCTGGGCGCTCTCCAGCTTCCAGACCTTACTGCCTGCGAGAGGCTCAGTTCCAAGTATTAACCGCCTCACTACGTCAGACCTGAACAACTTTGTTGAACCGCAGATACCTGGATTCCCATGGCTGTAGCAACCTAGCAATCAGTGGCTGGAGAAGAGGTTTGGCTGTTTTATATTTCAACACCTTGAGCTTTGGACGCTATTCCTGCTTTAAAAACGAAAACAGTCATTCTGGTCATTTACAGCCCTGTGCTTCATCAAGGTGTCCTTATTACAGCCATCCCCCCAGGGAATTTTAACCGGTTGGGTCATTTCTCTCCAACCAAAGGTTGTGAAAGAAAAATGACAATCAAGTGGCAATATCTTCACTGCTTTTTAAAATCTATGAAGTGAAGTCTCCAAATGAGGTTAAACGGACACAGATGCCAGGTGAGAGATTATAAACACACACAAAATATATGGAATTGTGATCTTTATCAATCAGTAGTAGGGGGAATTCCCTGGCGGTCCAGTGGTTAGGACTCTGTGTTTTCACTGCTGAGGGTGCAGGTTCAATCCCTGGTCAGGGAACTAAGATCCCGCGAGCAGCATGGCGCGGCCAAAAAAAAAAAAAAATCAGCACCCCACAAGCCCTTAATTCTGAGTACTTTTATTACTGATAATCACTATTCTGTGTCTGCAAATAGTCTCCTTGCAGTCTAGACTTGTTTTGCATATTTTGTTGTCTTGGTAATTTAACTCCTAGTGGCTAACATTTAAGCACAGCCTTCCTGCCCTGGCACAGCTGTGGGTTTTAGCATCTGCAGACTCCTTCCCTCTAACAACTCTTACCTGGCTGTCTGCTGTCCCACATTAGCATAACTCCCCAACAAGCCTTCAGGACTCCTGGGCAAAATCAAGCTTTGGGATCACACTGTTTCTTGTTAGGACTGTCACATTAGCCATCAAGGCTAGTGTGCAAGTCCATCTCCCCCACTGGACAATGAATTCCCTGAAGACTTCAAAATTTTTAGCTTTGATTTTCTTAATACCTACAGTACTTTTATTTTGAATACATACAGTACTTAGTATAAGAGAGATGCTTGAAAAAGGTCATAAAAATACACTAAAGGGGGCTTCCCTGGTGGCGCAGTGGTTGAGAGTCCGCCTGCCGATGCAGGGGACACGGGTTCGTGCCCGGGTCCGGGAAGATCCCACATGCCGCGGAGCGGCTGGGCCCCTGAGCCATGGCCGCTGAGCCTGCGCGTCCAGAGCCTGTGCTCCGCAACGGGAGAGGCCACAGCGGTGAGAGGCCCGCGTACCGCAAAAAAAAAAAAAAAAAAAAACACTAAAGACAAAAGAGAACGAGAAGTAAAAGAGAAGAGAAAAAACTGAACACATTCCCAATGGTGAAGAACAGCCCATAGGGAAGCACCAGAGCTCAGAGGGTGGACAGCTCCTGGATATTAGCATCAGCAACACCAACTGCTCCCCAGCCAGAGTCCCTCACAGGCCAGAGAAACGTGAGGACGAGCCTTGAGCTGTCAGTCTGAGCAAGTCAATAGCACAAGAGTGTTCATCAGTATCACCCATTAGGAGGACCATGGATGGAATCACTAGAGGAACAATATATTACAGATTTAAATACTGTTCTTGGCTCTGTAGGCAGCGGGAGGGCAGGGTCTATGTCATCCCACTCACCACTCTATTCCTACAGCCGGGTACAATGGCAGGCATGTGACAAATGCTCAACAGGGACTTAATGATATAGTAAACGGAAAGAGCAGTGACTCAGAGAATGCCCCTGGCTGCCACTGTTCTGAATGCTTAGATAGATTAACTACTCTCTTCCAAGGTAGCCACAGGTAGCAAAAGGCCCACGAATTTTATACCTTAAAAACACAGCAGAGCTGGGGGAGGAGAGAATGAGGAGTTACTGTTTAACACGCATGGAATTTCCATTTAGGAAAGGGGTAGTGGTGATGGTTGTACAGCATTGTGAATATACTTAATGTCATTGAATCGTACACTTAAAAATGGTTATAATACATGGGGGGGGATAAACTGGGAGATTGGGATTGAGATATACACACTACTATATATAAAATAGATAACTAATAAGAACCTACTATATAGCACAGGGAACTCTACTCAGTACTCTGTAATGACCTATGTGGGAAAAGAATCTAAAAAAGAGTGGATATATGTATATGTATAGCTGATTCACTTTGCTGGACACCTGAAACTAACACAACACTGTAAATCAACTCTACTCCAATAAAAGTTGTTTTTTTTAAATATTTATTTATTTACTTATTTTGGCTGCACCGGGTCTTAGCCTGGCTCGCGGGCTTCTTTGTTGCGGCATGTGAACTCTTAGTTGCGGCATGCGTGTGGGATCTAGTTCTCCGACTAGGGATCGAACCCCGGGCCCCCGGTATTGGGAGAGTGGAGTCTTACCCACTGGACCAGTAGGGAAGTCCCCACTAAAAGTTATTTTAAAAAATGGTCATAATGCTAAATTTTATGTCTATTTTACCACAATTAAAAAAAAAATTTTTTTAATCTTTAAAACAAAGAAACACAGCAGAAAGACTATCTCTCTAAAACTGTAGTCTTCACAGAGTTGCCGGAGTCACAGCAATTAGAAGACAGCTGCGGACAGACTGGCCTTAGAACAGGTCTACAGAGGGCGTCCTGGCTGAGAATGTGTAAAAGGAATTCACTTGCCCACTCCAGCAGGGTAGGGCAGCAGGGTATCCATCCAGCACTCAAATCCAATTCAAAATTAGGGTTTGGAGGAATTAGACTTGATATACTATGAAAAGAGGAACAAAGGAGAGTTTCTGAACCAGATATAAGTGGGTAAGGTTACATAATGAAAGGGGGTGTTTTTCAAAGACTGCTTTGGCAGTACTGAGCAACCTGCATTAGACAGGAGAAAAATTAAAGGCTACAAAACCAGTGAGAGCCTGCTATAGGGATCAACATGTTAGAATACACTGGTGGCAGGAGAATAAGGAGGAAGAACCAAACCCTTGATATGTTTTTAACAGGGCATCAAGGGAAGGAGAAAGAGCCATAGGTGACTACAACATTTCCAGCCTGGAGGGCCATATGGATGACGATGGCAGATTGCGACGGATGCACAAGCCCATAGTTTAAAAACAAGCAGAGGCCTCACAAAGTCAAATCACTTTTCCGAGAGACAGAAACTAGAAAATCTCATTGATTTCCAGCAATGTGAGATCTTCTGGGATTAGGACAATCAGAACGCTAGGTAAAATTCAGTAGAATTTGATTTTCTTTTTATTGTTATTTTAAAACACTGCCAACTTCTTTGAAAGTGAAGGATCTGCAGATCCCCGAAACTCTAATAAGGGAGTTTTTAATAGCTTTTAACCTTAAAAATTTCTTTTGGATCCTGGAGATCTTAAGTATCCATTTTACTCCTATATCCCACATTGGGCACAGGATATAGGAGAAAAGGCCTAGGGCCCGACTAACCCGGAGAATCGAATAAGAGACCCTATTTAAGCTGGGATTCCAAAGGCTACACCCTTAGTGTAAGAGTTTATAAGAAATAAACCCCCATATGCAAAAACAGGACAGCAAGGAAACTTGTCTGGATGAAAGGAAAAATAAAAACTAAAAATCAAGCTATTCTCCATAAGCTGACCCTCATGAAAGATTCAGTACAAATATAACCTACTTGTGTCATCTGAGCAGCCTCAAGTGGAGAATTTAATTTTAAGTGGTCCTAGATTTATAATGTCCTTGGGCAACCAGTAGAAGCAAAAGTAAACACAGTCCTACAGAGGAGCTCAACTTCAAGGAGACCTTAAAAAATTTCTCCAGGTGAATTTCTAAGGAAAATGAATGGATCACAATTTTTTTTAATGACAAAATTCACAAGGAAACTAGGTATCACTTAGTGAGAACCAGCAAAAACAAAAGAACAAAAAGGGACTAACAAAGACTTCAGGTACTAAAATCATCAGAAACAGAATATAAAATAACTACATTTAATGTGTTTCAGGAATAAAAGAGAAGGTTTAAAAATGAAACAAAAGTAAGCAGATTGGAAAAAGAACCAAATAGAACTTCTGAAAACGAAACACATATTACTGAAATTAAAATTTCAATAGACAAACCAAACAGATCAGACACAAAGAGAGAATTTATAAATTAGAAGATAAATAAAAAACAATCTACAATACGGTCCTCACAAAGATATGGAAAACAATAAAAGTTTAAAAACATGAAGGACAGAGCAAAAAAGATTAGAATGAAAAGGTATAAGATATGCATAATTGTAAGAACTAATAGAGACTACTCAGTGCTCTGTGGTGACCTAAATGGGACGGAAATTCAAAAAAGAGGGGATATATGTATACGTATAGCTGATTCACTTTGCTGTACAGTAGAAACTAACACATTGTAAAGCAACTATACTCCAATAAAAATAAATAACTAAGAAGTAATAGAGAGAGTGGGGAAAGAGGCAATAGTTGAGAGATAACGGCTCAGACTCTTAAAGAAATTTTGAAAGATGCTGATTCTAAGATGAAGACAAGCAATGACAGGAAATTAGCCCAGATCAGATCAAAAGTTACTTCCTTTCCTAGACGAACTGATCAGACCACAATAGTGACTGTAACTCAGCTATTCTCCTATTTTTCTGATATCCTAGAACTTTAGACACGCACTCACAAAAAAAATGACAAAAAAAATTTTTTTCTAAGAATGTATGTGGACCTTGGTAGGGAAATAGGAATCCAGTCATGCAACATTATATCATAACCATTTTTCTTTGCTGCCCACATTCTCATAAGTAACATACCACATACATTTTTCAATACCACCTCTTATAATTCAACGGTGACTGGAAATGCTCCATGAATAAGATGGACACAGGCCAAACACGGCTTTGGGAAATAACTTTCACTAATGAAATTAAATAGACTAAGGCAGAAAATATAAAGTCCATCCATTTTGTCTGCCTTCCTCTAATTCTCATTATCCTTTACAAAACACTCTAAGATGAAAAAAGCAAAAATATAATAATTCCCAGTGGTTATGTGAAGGTTTTAGGAACCTAGAGGAATTTGATGGCAGTTACAGAGAAAGATGGTGGGAAAAGTCACATCAAAACTCTATTGTAGGGGCTTCCCTGGTGGCGCAGTGGTTGAGAGTCCGCCTGCAGATACAGGGGACACGGGTTCGTGCCCCGGTCTGGGAGGATTCCACATGCCGCGGAGCGGCTGGGCGCGGGAGCCATGGCCGCTGAGCCTGTGCGTCCGGAGCCGGTGCTCTGCAATGGGAGAGGCCACAACAGTGAGAGGCCCGCGTACCGCAAAAAAAAAAAAAAAGAATCCGCCAATGCAGGGGACGTGGGTTCGATCCCTGGTCCAGGAAGATCCCACGTGCCATGGAGCAACTAAGTCTGTGCGTCACAGCTACTGAGCCTGTGCTCTAGAGCCCGCGAGCCACAATTACTGAAGCCCGTGCACCTAGAGCCCATGCTCTGCAACAAGAGAAGCCACCGCTTGCCGCAACTAGAGAAAGCCTGCGCGCAGCAACGAAGACCCAACACAGCCAAAAATAAATAAATAAATCTCTATTGTCTTAAATACAGTGTGTGAACCTTGTCTGGATACTGCTCTGAATAAACCAACCATAAAAAATATACATTCAAATTAGGGAAATTTGAACATGTTAAATGATGCTAAGAAATTATTGTTAGTTTAGCTCTGATGATAATGGCATTGTGGAACGTAGAACAACTTATCATTTACAGTATTAACAGGTGAAATGAAATGATACAGTAATCCAAAATTCGTTTAAAGTGAATCCCAGCATCCCTACCCAACAAAGGGTGGAGTGGGGAGATATATAAAACAAGATTGGCGAAAGACTGATGATTGAATATTGATCGTATATTGCTATGTTCATGTTTTGTATATGTTTGAAACTGTCCATAATAAATTGTTTTTACCAATCTTGAGGCCTTGACTCATTACAACAACTGTATATAACTGTGTGTAACAGAAAGGCATAGCCTCCTTTGGAAGTACAGAGAGATTATGAATAGAGAAACAGTAGTGCATATTGATTCAAGTAATACTAAACACTTTTGTCATCCACTTGGCAATCTGCATTGGTTTAGTATCATTTGTAGTTATTACTAAATCACATACAAATGTGATTTGTATGTGATTTCTATTTCTAGAGAATAGGCAACAACTTCCAGATCTCTAAAATGAATGAACAACCTTGAAAAGTTATGCTTTAAAAGGTGTAAACGGTTGAGGCAAAATATTTAACATATTCGCCCAAAGGAAAGCGGCACAAGTAACAGAATAATCCTGCTGGAAATTTTTTTTAGAGTTCTCATGTTAAATATTCTCAATATATAAATTACAGTAGCATATGTCAATGATAAAGGAGACAATAATAGCATATGGGCTGTTTTGAAGTTAGCAGAGTGGATAAAATGTCTATTTTCTGCAGTGCTTAAGTGTATTTCATTAGATGATTAAATTCTCCTCGCTACTAGTGGCATAAATGAACTCAGATTCCATATTAAATAATCTACATTATTTCAAACATCCATCTGCTCTCCTTTATGACAAAGACAAGTACTCAGTTTCTAGATGGAATCACAAAAGCCCTTACAATCCAGCCTATTTTATAAAGTAACTAAGGCTAACCATATTTCTCACTAATTTTAAATGCATCTGACATGCTTTGTAGTAGTACAAAGGAGGTGTAAAACAGGAAAATCAAAAAGACACTGATACTACATTTTTACTCTGTCAGGTCAAATAAACATATAACAGTAGCTACCGTCCTCTACAATTCTGCTTGAGTAAAGTGATGATTTAGCATGAATGGTTAAAAAAATCTCATGTTATCTTGAGAAACCAGAGTATACAGATATCCTCTCTTCCTACAATCAACCTCCCTTCCTGTGGCTTTTTGAGGTGCACAATGTATACTCATGAATGTTAATAAATCCCATAAATCAAAATCACATTAACTTTCCTTCCATATTGAACCTTCCCCATAAGCTTCTATAGAATTTCCTTGATGTACATGGTGTAAAAAAGTGCAGATGAACCTACAACAACAAAATTTCTTCATAAGTTGGTTGAAGAAAAGTCTATTACCGGAAATAATTCACTGTATCTTGGCCTCCCTTGGAAAACCTGTTTGATTTAAGCCATGCCAACAGAAAAGCATACGTGTAAACTCATTAAATGAAAAGAGCAAGCCGAAAAAACAGAACCTTCTGTTTACCAGTCAACCCTCATTTATGCTTTTGTGGGAGAAGTAAGGTAAAAGTAATAGCTGAAACAAAATTATTTTCTAAAATTCTTTTTAAGCATTCATTACTTGCAAAAAGATTCTGAAATTCATAAGAATCTTGAGCTAAGGCTGACATAACACACAGCCCCTCCACCAAAAGCCATTCTGTAAAGCAAACATGCTATGTAAATTATTGTTCTACATAATATGCAGCAGTAGTGAGTTAATCCCTGCAAAAATAAAAGTCCAAAAAGCTTAGAAGAACCCAATGTTTTTACTAGCCAGCATTCTCCCAAGGAGTTATATATGTAATAAAATGAATGAAATCAGCATTTTCTGACACACAGCGTAGCTTTTCTTGAATGGGTACTTAAGTGTGAAGATGGATTAAGTCTCTGATCTCATTTTAATGAGTTTCTCTTTGTCTTTGAGGGACTACACTGCACAGATGCTCAATCACTCTACTCTAGTCATTTAAATCAATCCACTTAAGAGTTTTGAGAACTGGGCAGACTTGCACTTATTTGGTTATACTAAATTCGCCAAAATTTAAAGTCAGAGAATAATTTAAATTATGTAAAGTTACTTCTTCCATCCAGTAGGTTGCTAATTCCTGCCAATTCTCCTTAATGTACAATAACTAAAGTCTCCTCTCTCTGCTGTCTACATTGTTCTTCCATCTAATACATTCCTAAACCCTGTCAATCCTGCCTCCTAAAATATAACTAACACCCGTTGTCTATTGTCTATAATATTGCCTTGGTCACACTCTCACTGATACCTGCAAGAGCCTCCAAGCTGGTCTCCCGCCTCCTATTTCACCCTTCTCTGATCCCTTCACCCAGTCACTCAAGTCATCTTTCTAAAATGCAAATCCAATTATGTCACAGCCTTCAAAGATGCGGAGTTCAAGTCCAACTCTATGGTCTACCAGGTCCTCCAGGATCTGACGCCTGTCTGCTTCTCTGGCCCTACCATCCCATCTGTCCAATACCCTACCAAACTATTCTTAGTTCTCTAACTCAGTAATAGTCAGTAACTTTTGGTTGGATATCATAGGTCAGGTGAACAAAAACAAAAACTAAACCTGAAAGGGTGGTGAGTTAAACATCAGTTTACCAGGTTTGTATTTTGCCAACAAAAACAAAATCTACATTTTGCTAACATGTTCATTTTACAAAAAGAACATGATCTTAGAATTCTAAAATTTGAATAAATTTAATTTTAGATGCAAAAGGCTCATTATATTGTCCTTTATAAAAAATTTCACTGCACATTGGTGAGAACTCTCATATGAACTTATTCAATGAAACCACTGCCCTCACTTATCAGATCTTTATGCCCCTGAAGGCGCTGACCCTCTGCTGAAGTACCCGTTTCTCCCCCATCCCCCCTCTTCACCTGCATAACCAGTACTCATCTTTAAATCTCACCTTATAAGGCAGTCCTTTTCAAATTTTAATGTGCATAAAAATAACCTGGGGGTTTTGTAAAATGCAGATTCTGGTCACAAAGATTTTGTCCTATGTTTCTTCTAGAAGAGTTATGGCTTTAGGTTTTACATTTAAGTCTATAATCCATTTTGTGTTCATTTTTGTATGTGTATGAGGCATGGATCAAAGTTCATTTTTTTAATACGTGGATATCCAATTGTTCCAGCACCATTTGTTGAAAAAAAGAGTCCTTTCTCCACCGAACTGCCTTTGCTCCTTTGTCAAAAATCAATTGACCACGTATGTGTGGGTCTCTTTCCGGACTCTCTACCTGTTCCACTGATCTATTTGTCTTGGCCAGGTTTTCTCATATGATCTTGAAGGCTCATGATCCAAAAACAAAACTATTCTGTGCAAAGAAAGGACCTGGAATATTCCAGACCTCCTTGATGTTTACCTGTGTTTTCTTTCTCCTGTTATATTGCATCCATCAAAGTCTTAGGTAAGTATACTTTGTGACGTCTTGTGAGTCCCTTCAATTAACTGACCCTGGGTAATTGCTGCAATGATTTTTCTTTCTGTGATTAAAAAGACAGAACACAAGTCCACCGGACTGGCTGTTTTCCATCCTGCCTAAATGGGCCAAGGTCAGTTACCCTTCTGCCCTCTCTGCTGGGAACGTCACTCCCCAAGTTTTACTGCTTATGTCCCACAGGTCTGTTTTGATAATAACCAGTTTGTTTTGACAATAACCAGTTAATGATGGCCAGATTATCTTAGATAACAAAGGAGAATCATAAAATAAGGAATTTTTCAGTCTAAAGCACATTTATAAATCAGAGTGTGTGACTGTAAATGTGCGTGCATGAATGTGAGCTATAGAAGGCAGCCGAAGCTAACTGACCCATGGACCTAAAAATGAGCAAAACCCAGAAAAAGCCAAACTCTTTCAAGAAATATCACCAACTACCCAACAGACAATTGTCAGGCTTTCTGATACCAAGGAAAACAAAGGTGGACATCCAACACGTTGTAAAAAAGAAGAAACTTCGGGTGGGCATCCTCTCCATTGAGTCAAGCCAGATGAAAGTGTAAATGGGAGCTTCCAGAGTCTGAGAAGAGAGTTACGCTGTGGCGCTGCCCAGATATGGGGACACCAGGAAAGAAATGGAGAGCAGTGGTGTGGTTACAGTAAAGCTTCTGTCTCTCCCTCTATCCGCTGAGACAGTTGGCTAACAGTAGTAGAAGGAATAATAACTGCTCAGAACTAAATGGGTTCCCCCCAGATTTATATGTTGAAAGCCTAAGCCCCATGTGACGGTGTTAGGAGATGGGAGGTAATTAGGTCACGCAGGTGGGGCTCTCGGGAAGGGGGTCAGTAGCATCCTTCTAGGAAGAAACAGCAGACACATGATCTCTCCCCAACTGACTAAGACACCACCATCCTGAGCATCTGTTCTGTAAGACACAATGTGACTTACTTCCTTCACTTTATCCTCACAAATGTTCTGAGGGGGTCCTGTTTTTGTTCCCATTTCGGAAGTGAGGAACTGTGGTCCCCAGGCCACGGAGGGGAAAAGCCAGGAGTTACCCCAGGCAGTCTGACTCCAAAGCCTAGGTCTTACTTACCCACCACACTATTCCTGAAGTTGCCTGACCACTCAGAAAGAGGAATAAAACAGACCACGAGGACAGCAGGAGAAATGAAGGAAGCCTGGTGAAGTTTTCACTACTTAGACAACAACAGAAGACAGGAACCCAAGAAAATGGCTGGCAGGCATTTAGAGCACCTTGCACAGGGCATTACTCAGGTCTGGATCTGATCACATCTAATACGCTTAGAGGTACGCCAGACAAAAAACATGCTGCTCTGCGAAATTCTCTCAGCTACACAGAGCTGCTGTTCTTACAGTCTGGCATAGAAAGTGATGATCACTTCATGATTTACCTCTCCACTGTTCTTAGGCCATTTAACAGGATTAGGGCTTCCTGTTGGGGTAACTATATGTACTTCCCCACCTTCTCCAACTCTGCTTTGTCAGTGTGGATGAAACCCACTTAATCCAAACATAAGACATCTGATTGCTTTGATCAATACACAAACGTTTCAGCAAAAAAGTCCTCCTTGCTCTACCAAAGTTATTTCTTGCTACTGAACATATGAGAAAATGAGCCTTTTCCACTCTTAAGGTGCTAAAAGGGATTGTAAATTTACCAAAGTTTAACTGACCCTCAGCTGGGTCCATATTTTAAATATCTTTGTTTATTAAGAGGCTGAAGTATTACTTTTCCTTCATTTTGAAAAGCATGTGTTGAGGGCTTATCACAAACCAGGACTAGTACTAGAAACACAAAAAGGGTAAAAATGGGGTCCCAGCCCTCACATGCCCACAGAGTTGGGTTTTCATCCACTCTTCCTCAAAAAACACACCTCCAGGACTTCACAAGACTACACTATTAGTTCTTGGTGTTGTTATTTATATAATTAAAGCCATGTCTCTGCTTGGAAATAAGGGGGAAAAAAGATCATGAAACAGAAGAATCTTTCCAGTTTTTCAATCTCTAGTTTGAGAAGGTGGCCTTAAAAATTTAAAAGTCTGGGGGCTTCCCTGGTGGTGCAGTGGTTGAGAGTCCGCCTGCCGATGCAGGGGACACGGGTTCGTGCCCCGGTCCGGGAAGATCCCACATGCCGCAGAGCGGCTGGGCCCGTGAGCCATGGCCGCTGAGCCTGTGCGTCCGGAGCCTGTGCTCCACAACGGGAGAGGCCACAACAGTGAGAGGCCCACGTACCGCAAAAAAAAAAAATTAGTAAGTCTGTGTTACATATGGCAAGAGATTTTAAGATGTAATAATAATAACTAACATTTAATGAGTGCTTACATTGAGCCAAGTTTCAGTTGAAGTTACTTTGTGAGAATTATTTGATTTAATAATATGGGTCTTTATATGGGTCCTACAGATTGATGGCACTATCACTACATCCATTTTCAAGATGATGAAACTGAGGTACAGAGAGGTTTAAGAAATTTACTTAACTTTTTTGGAATTAAAGGAGCCAAAATTCAAACCCAGGCAGCCTGTCTCCAAACCCCATGCTCTTAACAACTATTCCTGCCACTGAAGGAAGACTCAAATATCATGACACCGTACCAGATTTAACAGACCGACCAATGCAATGGAACAAAAAGCCCAGAAACAGATTCAAGTATGCTACTAATCCCAGCATATTAGAAAGATATTATAAATAATGGGGGAAAGATGAATTATACAATCAAAGGTGCTGCCCTAATTATTTATTTAGTTCCCCAAAAGTGGACCCTTACCTCACACCATTTATTAAATTTCAGTGGCTTAAAGAATTACAGCCAGAGTACCTGGATGCATGTGACTCCCTTTCCCCAACATTTCTTGGTAGGAACACCCAACTAACTCAACTGGGAACATTCTTCACCACCAACTGGCCACTTAACAAGAGCCCCACCCACAAAGCTGAACCCTTGAGGAGAGTCAGCAGGAGGTGGGTTAGGAAAGAGCACAGTGAGTGGAGAAGCCTGATCAACAGCCAGGCCCCGGAACATCAGTCAGAACCAGAGACCCTACAAAGTGCCTTTGGCTGTTAACAAACTTCAGTATTATTATACACATGAGTAAACTGGTGCTCAGAGGGTTAAACAAGATGCCCCAAGTTAAACAGCCACTAAGTAGCCAAGCCAGGATTGGGACACAATGGCTGTAAAACTCAAGCTTAAACTCTTCAGCACTCCATACACACAGAGGGGCCAAGGCCACCAGGTCCCCTCTTCAGAGCCTGCAGACGGCTCTGGAGGCAGCAAGACCGGTGCTGGACAAAGAGCCGTGCTGGAGCTTCTGCCTGGGTGCCAGGCCAGGCCGCTATGCAGGGGGAAGGGAAACTACTCCAGTAGGCTCAGAGCTGCCAAAGCAGCACAAAAGGAAGACTGTTCTGCAACAAAGGGAAACTCTGCCCTGCAGCTGTCTCCACTGCCCACAGCCCCGCCCCTACCCCACACAAGCTATCAGAACTCTAAGCTGCTGATGAGAAGCTACCATCACCTAACTTTTCCCCTATTTTCGCCTGTAATGAAAAGAACTGAACAATGACCTACACAGTCTCTGACAAAGCAGATTTCAGCTACCAATATTGAACAAACTAGACCTCACTTGTCAGAGGGGCAGAGAAGCTAGCAAACCAGAGAGACTCAGATGTTTAAGACCAGTGGGATAATCTGAACAGTTAGGGCAACTGCAAGAAACAAGACAACTTTACAAATTTGAAATTTTACATTCTCAGGGAGATTCAAAAGGACTGAATCTCTGATACAAATGTAACGATAATGAAAGGCAGATGAAAACAACAGGAAATAGTATTTGAAGGTAAAAGTGAAACTGGTGGCCTGAAGAACAGAGGCAGTGGAATGCAGACTGGCTACTGCAGAGAACCAGACTGGTGCCTGTGAAGATCCGCTTAGTGAAAGCTCCCAGAACTCACAGGAAAATGATGAAACTGGAAATTAGCAGGGAAAAGACAGCACCTGAACAACCGATCAAATATGTGTATTATGGAATTTCAGAAAGAGAAAATGAAACAGGAGAAATAACAAGTAAAGGAGAAATAATAATTAATAAGGGGGGAAAAGCAACTTAAAATGAGTTTTTCAGACAAATTATTCACTCAGAACTTGGCAGAATTAATCATAAAAGATCCATGCATTCCCCAAATTTCTGAATGTCAGGGATAAAAAAATAATCCAATAAAATCTGAATCTCCGGCAAGGCTTTTCTTTTTTTTGCGGTACGCGGGCCTCTCACTGTTACGGCCTCTCCCGTTGCGGAGCACAGGCTCCGGACGCGCAGGCTCAGCGGCCATGGCTCACGGGCCCAGCCGCTCCACGGCATGTGGGATCCTCCCGGACCGGGGCACGAACCCGTGTCCCCTGCATCGGCAGGCAGACTCTCAACCACTGCGCCGTCAGGGAAACCCCCCGGCAAGATTTTTTAAAAATAAAAAAGGACTATGAATGAGATGGACATCAGGTTTGTCAGGTGCCATACTAACTGCGAAAAGACAAAGGAGTACGATTTCCAGAAGTCGGAAGAAAAATGACTGTGGGCTAAGAATTCTAAACTTAACTAAATTATCAATATTGTATCGATACTTATCATTATTATAAATCAGAAGAAATCTATTAATAGACATAAAAAGACTCAAAAGTATACTTTCCACATACTTTTCAGGGAAAAAAAAAATCTTAGGGAGTATAGACATCTTTAGTGTAGGCATACAGAAGTATAAAAGAAATAGCAGGGAGTTCCCTGGCGGTTCAGTGGTTAAGACTCAGCGCTTCCACTGCAGGGGGCACAGGTTCATTTCCCTGGTAGAGGAACTAAGATCCCACATACCACGTGGCACAGCCAAAAAAAAGGAAAAAAAAGAAAGAAGAAATACCAGTGAGCAAATACCAGTGAGCAATGAAGCTAATGAAACTACAGTGGTCTAAATTATGTACACTAACGGTGTTGACATTGTGATAGAGATATTCAGCAAGGAGGATGCTTGAAGAAGCAAAACATAAAAGAAAAATCATACGGACAAACGTTTCTAAGTATTTCAACAAAATTCATGGGTGAGAGGAAGGAAGGAAGGAAAGAATGTGCTGAAGCATATGGTTTAGGGGAATCCACAGGCACCATTCCAGTGATAAGTACAAATTTTAAAGGTACCCACAATTAGAACAAAAATTGGACACATTAACTCCCAGTTACAAAGAGAACTGTTTTCATTCTTCTTTTTTTTAATGGAAGTATAGTTGATTTACCATGTTTCAGGTGCACAGCAAACTGATTCAGTTACACCAATATATTCTTTTTCAAATTCATTTCCATTATAGGTTATTACAAGATATTGAATATAGTTTCCTACTGTGCTATACTGTGGATCCTTGCTGTTTATTTTATGTATAGTACTGTGTATCTGTTAATTCCAAATTCTTAATTTATCTCTCTCCATTTTTTCTTCTTTAAAAGAACAGAAAACTTGATAAATAAAGCAAGACAAAACTCGGAAAAAGGTCAACAATAAGGAAGCATAATAATTTGAAAACGTAACCCAAGATGCCAAGGGTAAGATCAAACATTCAGTGAACGCTAACGGGTTACCTACGGCTATAAAAGAGAGAGTCACAAACTGGGTGAAAGAGCAAAATATCACTCACCTTCCTGGGTTATTAAACGAGGCCACATGTGCAGAAAATGCCAGGCATATAATAGTTGTGCAAAAAGAGTACATATAAAGAACACTAAGGCACTGTGGTGAGCCAAACACTTTAAAAAAGAAGAAGAAAAGAGGAAACTTTGCCAATTTAAAACATCAAAAAATTAAAATAAAAAAATATTTTTTAAAGTCTCATGATGAGCTGGCAGAAAAATAAAAGGAAACCCTCAGAGGTCAAAAACTAATAAAGTATATCATCTTTGACCCAGAAATTCCATTTGTAGAAGTGTATTCTACATCCACATGTTATAAAAGAAATTATACATGGAAAGGATGAGTAAATTCAAGATAGTTTCCTCCATTTAGGATGATTTGAGCTGCAAATAACAGAACACCCAACCAAAGTGATTTAAACAAAAAGGATCTGATTTAAACAAAAAGACTGGAAGGCAGGCATTTCCTGGTTGATTCAGTAGCTCTAATATATCTTTAATGGCCAAGGCTCCATATTTCCACCCCATCACCTTTGGTGTGCTGTGGACAACCTGGTAGGCGAATACAAGGTTTATAAGATTGTATATATTACATGATCTTAACTATACCCAAATCAGAAGAATATAAGAGTTAAAAGAAATCTGTTAATAGTGGTTGCTCCAAGATGGTGGGATCATGGGTGGTTCCTTACCTCCTGCTTTACAGACTTTTGTACTTTCCATATTTTTTTAAGAATGTAATATGTGTATAAACTGAAACAAGAAAAAAATATATACATAGTAAAAAAGGAAAAGAGAAGAGCTACTGAAGAAAGGGGCTCAACTCTTTGGCCATATGACATAGGTATTTTCTCCTTGTTTTCCAGTTAGAATTCTTTCAAATTGATGTGTTGTGTGTAAGAATGTTCTAATTCTCCACCACACTGCAGTAGTTTTGTATAAAAAGCTTGTGATGCTGTTAATGATTATCCTCTATGTAGAGTGTAACACTTGTACAGAATGTAACAGCTCCCTTTCACATGGTTTTATTTCATGAATACTGACTACATTCTCTACAGATAAATACAGGGAAATAAAAATAGATAAATAGAGCATTTCGCAGTGAGGACTTTGAAACTTCCAACATTCAAGAGCCTTTCTCAAAATCACGTTAAATTGGGAAATTTAAATACAATTTACCCCAATAGCATTCTCTTTTCATGTACCATGTTTCATAAGGACAATATTAAGACAAATTCATGGTTATATTGCACCATTTCCAAGGGGCTCCAATTCTCTTAGATATTTAATTAAGACCAGTAGTAACCACCTGTGCTCCTAAATCTCCTGTAGACAAAACGAATGTCTAGACCAAAGCAGGCTAGGAGAAGCCTACACGATCCATTTGGTGCGCGTTAGTGACTTCCCAGTGTAGAGTATCAATCGGCTAACTTCACAGGCATCTTCCAAGTCTGCTTCTGCATAGCTTAAAATTAAAAATTTGGATCTCAGAATTTCAATTTCAAAACTGAAGGACACCTGAGAAATATTCTAGTCAAACTCCGCGTTTGACACACAAGGAAGCTGTCAAGACATAGTTGAAAACCGTCAAAATGGATCACAGTTATGAACAGAAACGTTCTACTGAGCACATGAGGATGTCTTCTGAAGAGGGGCTAAACCCTGCAAGAATTTATCATGCTGCTTAATCTTTGGTTCTGAGCCTACTTTTAAAATGCTGCTCAATCAGTTCCTAAGGTCCTTTTTACATAGGAAAAGCCTCAAGTAAGAAAATTCCATTCGGTTAAATCATGACATGCAGAGTAAAGCAGCTACGTGCCCTTCCTCTTCTCCATCCACAAAGAATGGAAATTAATCTTTGCCTCTTTGATACTGTTGTCTTCAGTAATGTGACACGAGGCACTGAAGAGAAGAATGTGGAAACACCAAATTGTAAACCAAAAGTTCACCAAAATAAAATTTTTTGTCAGGTTGGTTTCACTTTGTTTTAGGCCCTGCCACACTGATCACATAAATTATGAAATGTGATATACTTCATATACAAAATTCAACAAACTAGCGACATCTATGATTTCATCGTCCATCAAAATTAATGGTTTGAGCCATTGGTGGAGAAAGAGGAAGGAGCTATTTAATGAGCCTTGCACGGAAGATGCTTCTTTCCTGTAACTTTGTGCATGTTGCCTGGTCCGATCTTTACAACACCCCTAGTAAGTAGATGTGAAAAAACCCCTGTTGTACAGAGAAGGAAGCTGAGGCTTGGGGAGGTAACCTTGTTTGCGGCTCACAGATAACAGAAAGCTGGAATTTGAACCTGACCAGTCTCACTCTAAACCCTGTCTTCCCTCCACTGAGCAAGTACCTGTGAAGAATGAGAAAAGATCTGGGCCTTACCGTTGAAGAATTTATGTTCTAAAGACAAACTCGGGCCTCATTCCCTCACTTAATTAAGAGTTCAAGATTTTCAAGCGAAATTCTAGAATATTCTTTCCCCTTCAGTGTCTCTCTCCCCTCAGATCTTCCCTGGGAGGCCGCTGGTGTGGCAGCAGCCCTGGCATGGCAGCCAGGGGGCTCTGGGCCACCCAACTAGGAAATGTTAAGACAGTCCAACGGAAGGAACTCACTGGAGGGCTAAGTATTAAACGCTACATCAGGTGAAAACTCCCTCCATTGATATCAGTTTCCTTTTCGAAGTTCTGGCTGCACCTCAACCCTGCCCTGTCAGCATTCCGCCCTCAGCCAGGGCTGGCCCTACTCTGAGCTGCCTATCTTGGCTGAATGCCACATGATTTTAGTTGGCCTCAGTACTATTTTTGCTTAGTTCTCAAGTCCAGAGATACTTATTCTATAAACAACTGCCATGTTTGTACTGAAATTCGGAAACCCTCCAAATTGAGGAGTATCCTTATTGACTCTTATTGAAGAATAGGTACCAAACATTAGTGGTGGCTGCCGTGAAACAATTTTGCTTTGTATATTATAAATATCTTTTTGGGTTTTTAAAAAAGGCTTACTACTTTTAAGATAAACAGATACTTTTTCTTTTATTATATAACTGAAGCTAAAAGATGGCTATGTTCGTTCCAGCTTTAAAATGATTAAACTCAGGAGTTTTGTACCCCAAACATTTACACAAACAAGTTCTACACACATGCACTCTCAGAAGAGGAAATCATCCACTAATACTAGGAATGTGTGTGGTTAAACTGCTATTCATTCAGAATATGCTTGACCAGAAACCGCTAAGTAAAGTTTGGATTATGAAAGTATATACAGTATTCATTGCACTACATATGCCATTCTACATAAGGGACTTGAGCATCTGCAGATTCTGGTATCTGCGGTGGTTTCCTGGAACCAATCCCACTCAGATACCGAGGGATGACTGTATATTCAGAACCCAACCACCTTTCATTACCTCTGCCACCTTCATCCTGGTCGGTCATTATCACCTCTACTACTCTAATAGGGCCCCCAGCTTCTGGGCTCACTCACTCCCACCCTGCACCTAGGCAACTCTTATACAACAGTCAGTGGATACTACTAAAACAAGTCAAATCTCATCCCTCCACCGCTCAAAACTCTTCAGTGGCTCCCATTTTACCAGAGTGAAACTCAACATCTTCACAGTGGTCTACAATGCAACCTTTTACCCTGTGACAGTCCCCGACCTTGCCTTCTAGCACTCTCCTCCCAGCCACACTGACCTCCCTGATCAATACCAGGGATGCTCCTGCCCCAGGACCTTTGCACCAATGGTTCCCTCTGCCAGGAAGACTTGCACCCAGAAGGCCCCATGGCTAACCCCCTCACCTTACCAATCTTAATTCAAATACTGCCTCCTCAGTGAGTACCATCCTGGCCATTCCTTTTTAAAAAGTGGAAACATCACCTCCTTCCCTGCCCCCCACACCTGCATTCCCAGTCCTTTTATTCTGCTATGTGTTTTTTTCCCACAGTGCTTATCACTTTCTAACACACTCTTTATTGGGTTGGCCAAAAGGTTCGTTTGGGTTTTTCTGTAACATCTTACAGGAAAACCCGAAAGAACTCTTTGGCCAGCCCAATACTTACCTCTTATGATCATTGTTTATTTCTCCCCATAAGAACATAAGCTCCACGGTAGCAGGGATCTTTGTTTTGTTTACTAACATTATCCCCTGCCTAGAACAGTGCCTGACACAATTAGGAACTCAACTAATATTTGTTGAACACAGGCTGAATTAAAGTAAAACAGGCAGAGTGAAAGTGGCCTAATGTGATCACATGAACGTCCAGCACACAAGATCAAGCCACTCCCAGTGATGAATGGAACCGGAAAAGCAAATCAAGAGTCACAAAAGTGCAACAGTGATGGCTCAGACCACAGTTCTTGGGAACAACTATAAGTAATCAGGCAAGGCCTGAGACATACAGGGTTAGAGGATCTCGGATGAAATCTGAACTCTTGCTTTTAGCAAACTCATTCTATCAGAACCCAGCAGTAATCTGTCCACATCTACCCCAAGAAAAGCAGGTGCCTGGAGCAGCCTCTGATTAAATGAATCAATTCCACTTATATTGGTTTCTCCCAACCTGATCTTTCCTTGGATCCTTCATCTTTTATTACATTATCTCAAAACAGGGTTCAATCACTTCAAAGACCGCTCCTGGAAGGAGTATGAGGTGACAGTGGGAGCACAGTCACTTAATTATGTCTCTTTATTCTGCCCCTTTATTTTAAAAGCAAGGGGTGGGAGGGGAAGAAATTACTTCTATGAATTAAAAAAGGATACACCCCTTAAAAGAGAGCTGCATATAAAACTGCCTGTTGTGGAAAGACAGAAATGACCATAAGATTGGGAGGACAGGAACCACGAAATATCCAGAATTTCTAGAGAGAATGAGAAAAAGCTAGAAAATAAGGCAGCTTCCTAATGTCCACAGGATGTGCATTCTGATCTGTGGCGTGCTGCAGAAATGAGTGGTTCACTGATGAGACTACAATGAGGTCGAAAGATTAAACTACAAACAGCTGTTGAGAGGCTACTGTGTAAAACAAAAAAAATATCAACATCTACAACCAAGGACAGTCACAGGTGACTACTGAAAAATGGGTGAAGAGATTAAAAAAAATATGCTGAACTCTTAGGCAGAATTCTAGGAGCTTGAATTAACTCACTGAATCCTCATAAAGACCCCTATGGATTAGGTGCTATAACCATTCCCATTTCACAGATGAGGAAAGTAAGGCAGGTGTGCTTTCATTTCCCTGTCATTCTCCCTGCCCCTCCTCCAGGCCCCCTTACATCCTTCTAGCATAGCTCTGACTTCCACTGTCCATTCACCTGGTTTGCCCAGGATGGCCCTTTCATATGTCTGTGGTCCTGACCTAAGTAGTAACAACGTTGTTTTTTTTTTTCAATTGTAGGAAAAAACACACAACATAAAATTTACCATCTTAACCATTTTTAAGTGTACCTTTGCTTTTAAAGTGTTGCAGTTTAGGAATTCCCTGGGAGTCCAGCGGTTAGGCCTCTGTGCTTTCACTGCCTACGGCGTGGGTTCAATCCCTGGTTGGGGAACTAGGATCCCGCAAGCCTTGCTTGTGGCCAAAAGGAAAAAAAAGTGTTGCAGTTTGGATTAAATAATCACCCTTCTCTACTTTAACTTCTCTACTGTAACTGGGAGAACAGAATGGTGTATCCTGTGTTTTTATGCTCCCAACCCAGCACAGTACCAGGCATATTGTTCGTAATGTTTAATAAATGAACAAATGAATGAATGTTATCCTAAAATCCCTACTGGTTAATTTTCATTTTACTGTCCTCCCCCAGGTTCAGAATTGGAAACTTGGAAACTGTTCCACAGCTGTCCCTGAGACCAACAAGAGAAAGAGCCAGTGGGCTATAGGACACTGTAAATGTGTGCTGTTGGCCAAGTAAAGAACAGTCATTTACCCACCAGAGGGCCGCCACGGAGACAGTGGCTGCAAGACAATGGGCGTGGGCTTATACGTATTTGGACAGATTCACAAGACTGAAATAAGGAGCAATAATTAAAACAAAGAAGCTACCTAAAGAAGCAGGGACTCAGAGCACAGAGAGGAATGTTGAGCGCTCCACTTCAACATTCTTTTAAAATTCAAATATCATCTTTAGGGATGCAAATACTGCAAAAGCTCTCACTATCAGCATATGGCCTCCTGCAGTGAGGAGAAAGCCCAACACAAATGTGTTCTGGGTTAACCCCTTCTCCTCATGAAACCGGAAATTATCATGACCTCCAATTTCAGTGTAATTTTATAAACCTAAAGTGCACTGTTTTATATGAAGCTGAACAACCCGTCGTTCCCTTGCTCGTTCTCTCTTCAACCACCACACACTCCTAGCTCTGCACATCTAGTTAAACTGAGCAAAAAGATAAAATTAAGAAAAAAGGATTGAAGGAAGTATTTTTTTGTCGTTGACCTGAAAGCAGAACGTCCCACTGCATTACTAACTGGGGCAGTTTCAGCATCATCACATTAATATTGAAGTTTTTGGTTTTTTTCTTTAAACCCCTCCACCCAAGTTTTTGAGCCACTAGTACCAGGTGGCCGCTCCAGAGCTGATCTAATCTTCTCTGTATCTTTTCTGCTGGCAACTGCCATGTGTGCCCGAGGGAACCCAATAGGACGGATCTGGCCACCGTGTACTTTAAAACTCACTCAGAGAGCTGAGGCAGCTGCCCCTTTATTACTTGCAACTCTGTTTAAGATATGAAGCCCGCAGACTCTTCAATTCAAACTGGTCTTAAGTAAGGTCCCTTTAATTCTTATAGATTTAATGAAGAGAGCATCTTTGTGCTATTACAGTACTTGTACCGAACATGACCACCACCCGATCTATCAAAGGCACCTACCTGTCTGGTTCAGTGAGGCTTCTGTTAGAGCAGAAACGTGGTTGGGTGAGGGGAGAGGGGGGACACAGGATTTTGCAGCAGGAATCCCAAAGTTCATAAACATTGAAGCCAACAGGACATACTGAAGCCAACATCGAGTTTCATATGGAAAGGAAGTTCTGGGGGAACTCCCTGGTGGTCCAGTGGTTAGGACTCCTCGCTTTCACTGCCCAGGTTCGAACCCACAAGCCGCATGACGCGGCCCAAAAACAATAAAAGTTCTATCTAACAGGATGAGGAAAAGAGGGAGGCCTGGCCCAGAGGAAAGTGGGAAAGAGGGGAGCCGGAATCAGGAGAAGTGGGTAAGCTTGTCCCAACCTCTCCACGGGCAGGTGTGCCCACAGCGTGAGGGCAGGGGCTTCTCCATGCTTCCCATTTTGGACTCTGGGGAAGGACTGCCTCGCAGGCCACGCCACCAACCTCACGTCAGTCAAAGTAAGGTAAACTCTGCTACAGCAAAGTCACACAGAACGGGCTTCCCTGGTGGCGCAGTGGTTGAGAGTCCACCTGCCGATGCGGGGGACGCGGGTTCGTGCCCCGGTCCGGGAGGATCCCACATGCCGCGGAGCGGCTGGGCCCGTGAGCCATGGCCGCTGAGCCTGCGCGTCCGGAGCCTGTGCTCCGCAACAGTTGAAGCCACAGCAGTGAGAGGCCCGCGTACCGGAAAAAAAAAAAAGTCACACAGAACAATGGCTAGTGCTTATCTTTCACCTCACGGCCTGACTTTTGTTTCCAGAAGACCCAGAAAATCCTGCCTGGATGGATGTGGGATGAAAGTGAGCAGATACAGGTGGGGTGCAATGGGTTGAGGGCCACAGAGTGCCCGGTAAGGGGCGAGGTGATGCCACTACAAAGACTGCAGGGCACCAGACCACTCGGCCGTGAGCTGGATGAAGGATATGGCAGAGACCCAGAGGGGAAGCATACTTGCAAGAGCCAAAGCGAAGCGCAGCCCGCCAAGGGCACCACCAGGCATGACAAAGCATGACAAGGAAAACAGGAGCTCGACCATCGGAAGTGTTCAGCGGCAGACCCCACGCAGGAACGCCGCCCCTCGGCCATCCCCGGTCCAGGTGATGGACCAGGGCAGCTACTCCGTGGCAGAGCCAGAAAGGATCCAGAGGTCACCAGGTGGGTCACCCCCCCACCCCTACCGCACCCAGATGCCACCTTAGGGAGAAATGTGGAGGGAGAAGAAATATAATCAGAACACGCTACATATTTAAAAGTGGGCATTCATCTATAAGCTCCTTAAACTGTTGCATCAGACTAATTGTAACAGATTGACCCATGTTTAGGCCATTCCCCCATTTCCATACTGGGAAGGGGCTAGTAAAGAGTATCAGCCCAGATTACTAGAAACTAGGAATCATTCTCTCTGCCTTGTGTACCTTAAGTAACCACTGTTTCTTCTCACCCTTATTTTGACTGCCCACAATATGAAGCAGAGTAAGGAAAACAGTCCCCAATCCTATTTGAGGGAACTCAGTTCCTTATTTAATTTTGGAAGGGCCAGGGGGAGAACCTCTACTAAACACTTGCTAGAGTTCTTCCTTCTTTGCCTGTTTTTGGAGGTGGAAGAAGTGGGTCTTGTGAGGAAGGAGAGAAAAGACATAGTTGAGAGAGAGAATGGAAAGTCAACGAAAGAAAGTGAGGTACCATTTGCTTTTCCCTACTTTGAGCTTTTGCAGCTCACCATCCCAGCACAGTTTTTGAGAGACAAAAGGCATCACATATTTTGTTCACTTCTCTAGCCTAACCAAAGGTGGAGAAGCTCCATCAGTCTTATGACAGCTGCTTGATGACAGGAATGTGGCACTGCTCATTCCTCTTCACCAGGCCCTCTTCCAGGATCACAATGGCGACAGGCAGGGAGGAGGCCCTCCAAGCCTGTATTGTTTTGCTCTGGCAAGCCTCCCATCTTCTAGAACTGGGATGTTCTGTGTTCAGGGAAATTCCAGCAACATTCTGTCAGAACATGGGTTAATGAGTCACAGGCTGACGCTATACACTAACAGTGAGGGTTGGGCATATGTCATGAGTGACGGGAACAGACAGGTAGGTTCCTTTTATACAGCGCCGTCAGGCTGCATCATACTCTACCATAGGAAACCCTTCGCACATCCACTGATCCTATCAAGATCCATTAGTTATTTGTAAATCACGAAGTTCTCCAGATTAGGAACCAGGTGGTACCACTGACTGAGTCCACCGGTTCCTCCATTCACCCATCCACTTACACAGGCATTCACTGAACTAACTTTACTGATACATACTGTGGGACACCATTGGGATACACAGTAGAACAAGATACAGCCCCTGCCCTCAAGAAGCTCGGAAGCTAGTAGCAGAGACAGACTAGTAAAGCACCATACTGTTGAGTCTTAGTTTATTATCAATATCACTGGTACTGACTAGTCTTAGAAACAGGCCATCTGTTGGCCTAGAGCAAACTCCTAATGGGGTCAGTGTAATAATACAGTGCTGGCACACAGTCTAAGTGCTCAAAAGGAATGTTAATTATCTTTCATATCCTCTCTTTACTGCTACTCTGAAAGAAATGCTGTCAAAATGTAGCCCTAATCCCAGGGGGCCTGAGAATAAGACAAATTTCTTTTGAGTTCGTACAGGGCTTGTCACTGGTACTTAAGCGGCACCCCAAACTCTGACGTAGTTCTAAATCAGCTAAGGTGGGAATTCTCTCTTCACAGGAGTTTGAGTCCTACGGTCAGTGCAAGACTGCTGAATGATGGCAGGACAAATGATCATTAAATAGAAACACAGGCGCGGTTTCATCCTTTATAATCAAGCTTCTTTAAGTACTACAAAGAATGAAGAGCTTTTTCTATTTAACAACTAGAGAAGTAAGAAAAATAAAACCAAGAAATCAAACAAGTTAACATGGAAAAAAAATTTTTTTTTAATATTTATTTTATTTTTCACCATGTCGGGTCTTAGTTGCAGCATGCGGGATCCTCCGCTGTGGCGTGCGGGATCAGTAGTTGTGGCGCACAGGCTTAGTTGCCCCGCGGCATGTGGGATCTTAGTTCCCCGACGAGGGATCAAACCTGCGTCCCCTGCGTTGGAAGGCGGATTCTTAACCATTGGACCACCAGGAAAGTCCCAGCATGGAAAATTGAAGGCCTAGGAAGTTGGCCTACATCTCAAATATATTAGGCTATGGACACATTTTTTGAAATTTCTTGAGATTCAACCCACCATTTGATTAAAGTGGCAGGAGAGATTTTCTACCTTCTCCCATACCCTAGGAGAAAGATTTGTCTGTCTTGTTCCATCCTGAGGAATTTAAGGACCTGAAAAGTCTGCTTAGTTATGAGAAAACAGGATGGAACTTATGACCAAATAAAGATAAAAAGACAAGAGGAGGGCTTCCCTGGTGGCGCAGTGGTTAAGAATCCGCCTGCCAATGCAGGGGACACGGGTTCGATCCCTGGTCCGGGAAGATCCCACATGCCGCGGGGCAACTAAGCCCGTGCACCACAACTAATGAGCCTGAGCTCTAGAGATTGCAAGCCACAACTACTGAAATCCGCGCACCTAGAGCCCGTGCTCTGCAACAAGAGAAGCCACCGCAATGAGAAGCCCACACATTGCAACGAAGAGTAGCCCCGGCTCGCCGCAACTAGAGAAAGCCCATGTGCAGCAAAGAATACACAACGCAGCCAAAAATAAATAAACAAAATAAAAATTGTAAAAAAAAACAACAACGACGAATGAGATTTTAAACCATAAAAAAAAAAAAAAAGACAGAGGATTATAGGGAAAGGAAGAAAGATTAGAAGGAGAAGAGGAACTCCATCAAGCCCAGAAGAGAACAACTTCCTACTAAACGATGGACATCACAATAGTTAAGAACTCTGCCCTTGGACTTCAAGCATGTAGGGGGTTGTCGAAAAAGACGTCCTTTCTGTTCATGGAATGTGCCTTCCCACTCAGCCAACAAGCATAGCTAAAGAGTTACTGCTAAAAAATGCATTCCTGGGGCTTCCCTGGTGGCGCAGTGGTTGAGAGTCCGCCTGCCGATGCAGGGGACGCGGGTTCGTGCCCCGGTCCGGGAAGATCCCACATGCCGCGGAGCGGCTGGGCCCGTGAGCCATGGCCGCTG
>NW_020837960.1:18369778-18452939 GCF_003676395.1 Aethalodelphis obliquidens | reverse complement strand
AAAAAAAAAAAAAAAAAAAAAAAAAAAAAAAAAAAAAAAAAAAAAAATGCATTCCTGATAGCTATGATAAATAGGAATTTATTATTATATAGATTAAAACCTCACTAAGTTAGAGTTTTTAAAAAATACACCAAAAGCCTCACAGAAATTTCCTTTATACCTGTAATGAACACTTTCTTCATAGAGTTAGAATGTACAAAGGGAGGAAGAGGATTTTCAAGATATCTACGAAAAGTTGTCACAAAATCTTACTTTAAAAGTACCTATCCACACACTGTTAGTAGGAATGTAAATTGGTGCAGCCACTATGGAAAAAAATAGAACTACTGTATGATCCAGGAATCCCACTCCTGGGTATACAGCTGAAGAAAATGAAACCACTAATTCGAAAAGATACATGCACCCCAATGTTCACAGCAGCATTATTTACAATAGCCAAGATTTGGAAGCAACCTAAGTGTCCATGAATGGATGAATGGATAAAGATGTGGTATATTTATACAATGGAATACTACTCAGCCATTAAAAAGAATGAAGTTTTGCCATTTGCAGCAACATGGGTGTACCTGGAGGGTATTATGCTTAGTGAATTGAGTCAAAGACAAATACTGTATGTCATCACTCATATGTGGAATGTGAAAAATAAAATAAACAAATATAACAAAATAGAAACAGACAGATATAGAGAACAAACTAGTGGTTATGGGGAGGGGGGCTGCAGGCAAGATAGAGGCAGCGGATTAAGAGGTACAAACTACTATCTATAAAATAAGCTACAAGGATATATTGTACAGCAGAGGGACTATAGCCAATATTTTATAACTTTAAATGGAATATAATCTATAAAATTTTCAATCACTGTGTTGTATACCTGAAACTAATATAATGTTGTAAATCAACTATACCTCAATTTTTTTTAAGAAGTACCTATTCACAAACAAATCTTTTTATCTTTCACAAGTTTGGTAAAATAATGTGAACTCAACAAATGCTCGTTCATTCAATAAATATACAAATCACTTTTACATATTTCTTTTTATTTATTTGGCTGCATCGGGTCTTGGTTGCGGCATTTGGGATCATTGAGGTGCGTGGGCTCTCTAGTTGTGGCGCATGGGGCTCTAGAGCACGAGGTCTTAGCTGCCCCGTGGCATGTGGGATCTTAGTTCCCCCACCAGGGATCAAACCCACGTCCCCTGCATCGGAAGGTGGATTCTTCACCACTGGACCACCAGGGAAGTCCCTCTTACATATTTCTTAAGAAATTCATCTAGATTAGCAGAAATTACTGTGTATCTATGAGAATGAAAACACTTATAACTACGTGCCAGACGCTGGTCTAGAAGTTCATCTCACAGTTCCACCCTGAAGCGCTATGAGAGTCACCTGGGTGTTCCCAAATCTTCTGAACCTCCTCCTTCCAAGCAAGTGGTAGGATGACACTACCCAACCTCTTTAAATTTAGGCGTAACCGCAAGACTTCCTTTTACTGATGAGGTATAAGTGGAAGTGATGTGTGTCACTTCTGGGAGGAGGTCTATAAAAGCCAGTGTAGGATCTACCAAGCCCCTGCACTGTCGTGTTGAGTGGCGATGCCCAAGTTGGTGGAGCCTCTGTTAGCCCACCCAGCTGTTAGCAGAGCCCACAGACAACTCTCAATAGCCATGAACCATGACTGAGAAATAAATCTTTGCGGTGTAAGCCTCCGATATTTAGAGGTTGTTTGTCATTGCAATAGAATCTAGCCTATTCTGACTCACAGAAGATAGTTGAAAGATACATAATATTTCTTCTCCAGTATTCTGTCATTCATGTTGTTCATTAATCCAGGCTGTTTTCTCCCCACCACATCATTTGCGCCCCTCTGCTCCCCGACAACTCCCAGAAAACAAGTCATAAAAATCACTATTAGCATTTTTATAGAATTTAAAATGTATACATTCCTTTATTTTTTTTAATTCTGCTTTAAAGTCATTACTAGTTTTTTAAAAAGGTAATTCATCCTTGCAAAACATACACACACACAAAATTGGTCCTTGCAAAAAATTCAAATAATACCTACATATAAAAACTGAAAAATCATCAGACCTCTCACTCCAATTGTTTTATATGCATACATAGATTCCTTTTTTAAGAGGGAGAGGTATCACAAAAATAGTATACATGTTACTTTATTACTTGTCTACTTAACAGTCCATAGACAGCTTTCCAGTTAACAATTGCATTGTATGGACATCACATAATTTATTTAACCACGTCCCTACTGATGGACATTTTGGCTCATTCCACGTTTGTATTTAATTGCGATGCTACAATAAACATCTTTGTAAAATCAGGCCACTTTTTTCTGTAAAATTTATCCCAAGAAGGGGCCTGCTGAGTCAAAGGGTACAAACATTTCACATTTTGACGGGTACTGCCAAACTGCTCTCCAAAATGATGGTATCAATCTAACAGTGCTGCCAATAGTGTGTGTATATATATATATATATATATATATATGTACTTTTTCTCCCTAGAATCTTACAAAACTGGATATTATCAATTTTATAAAATATCTGTCAAGCTAGGAATCAAAAACACGGTGTTTCAGTATTTCTTTTAATTTGCATTGCTTTTTTCCAACTTTTCTTGACTGTTTGCTTCAGAGGAATGGCTGCTTTTCCATATTTTTCATTTTTTAATAAGGTAAGTTTTTTTATTATTTACTTGTAGAAGCTTTTTATTATGAATATTAAGACATTTTAATCTATATTGCAAATATTTTCTCCAAGCCTCCATTTATGAATGCTGGGGTTCAACACATTGATTTCTTTTAAGTTAACATAACTAAATTTGTCAAAAGTTCCCATTATAATATCTGGGTTTCAAGATATAGTCCTTTAAATTAATTCCAAGCTTAATAGGTTAACTACAAGAATATTTCCACAAATAAATTAATACTGCTTTTTTAGCTCCTTAAATCCACCTTGAACTTACTTTAGTCTTTTATATAAATGTATATATGGGAATTCCCTGGTGGCCCAGGGGTTAGGACACTGCGCTTCCACCGCAGGGGGCACAGGTTCGATCGTGGTGGGGAACTAAGATCCCGCATGCTGAGTGGTGTGGCCAAAAAAATAAACTAATTAAATAAAATATTTTAAAATAAATAAATAAATGTATATATGACCTAACTCTGAGTGATGAAACTTGAAAAAGATAACGCACCAGAAGCATCCGGCACAGCATCCAGGTTGCAGCGGGCTTTCAATTAATGTTCATTAATTTTATTCCTCCAGAGTCCCATTAGTTGAGAGACAAGAGGCACATAATTCTTCTCAAAATATTTTCCATCAGAATTCCAATTGTATTCAGGGTGTCAACATGCCCCACCCAAACAACTGCATTTCCCAGCCTCGTGTACAGCTGGGGGTGGCAGCATAACACAGTTTTGGTTAATGAGATGCAAGCAAAAGTCACTGAACTGAGCTTCCAGGAAGCTCTTTGAAAGAGAACAGGCACAGCTGGTACATGTCTTTTTGCCATCTGCCCTCCTCCTCCTTCTTGCCTGGAAGGCAGATGCAACGCTGGCTGGAGAGCAGCCATCTTGAGACTTCGAAGTGACAAGATCACTAAAGATGGCCAAATGCAAAGGCAGAAGCAGTTTGGGTCTTTGATGGCTTTGACCAATCCTGGAATGCCCACTTCTGGACTTCTTAATACAAGAGGAAAATAACCCCTTACTTGTGTGAGACATTATTAATGAGTCAGGTTTTCTGTTAATTGCAGCAGAATGTAATATCTAAACTGCATGTCATGGTGAACCCAAATATCTTCATATAGATCTTAAAATACTCTTCATTTTTGTGGCTCGAGATGGTCTCCTGAAGAACAGCTATGCTGGTTTGAGGGGAAAGTTCTCCATTCACAGATTTATTTAATTTTAAAAGAGGAAATCAAATCATTAAGCTCTTTGAATAGAAATCCAAGAGGACCCTTAAGGAGAAGTCAGCAACATATGGTGTCACCTATGTTAATTCTGGTGCTAAATTACCCTTATCAGGACACCACACAAGATCATTTTATTGTGAAATTAAAAAAAAATTTTCCAATGGTGGGGGGGAAAAAGTCACACACTGAGGATATTCTTACTAATTATACAAAACTGAATTTTACTTTTTGTCATTAATCACTCCCAAGAATTTGGGCTCACTTGTAGTTTTAAATAAAATTAAGAATTAAGAAAATACTCTAGAAGGTGCCCAGTGAAAGCCCCACCACTGTCCAAGATCAGATTCTTCAAAGTATTTCACTAGATTAGGAAGGAAAAGAACAAGCTGAGGGAACTATTTAGCCACTCTGCTAAAGAGCTATTTTGAGTCCTCTCACTTCAGCTGGACGGCCCTCCAACCCGAGGAAGGAGCAAAAGGGCCGAGAGAAAAGCAGGTTCTGCCCCCGACAGAGGGCCTCGCCAACATGGCCACTGCTTCAGCCTGAGGAAGAAGGGGAGGAAGGAGACACACACTGTAATCTCCAGGAGGTGGGGGACTCAGTCACTGCTTCCATCAAGAATAATTTTCTTTTAAAAAAAATACCCGGGCTTCCCTGGTGGCGCAGTGGTTGAGAGTCCGCCTGCCGATGCAGGGGACACGGATTCGTGCCCCAGTCCGGGAGGATCCCACAGGCGGCGACGCGGCTGGGCCCGTGAGCCATGGCCGCTGAGCCTGCGCGTCCGGAGCCTGTGCTCCGCAACGGGAGAGGCCAAAACGGTGAGAGACCCGCGTACCGCAAAAAAAAAAAAAAAAAAAATACCCAACCCTCTTCCATCAAAGTGTCTTTCAAAAGACATTAAATATTTTTTAACTGAATTCTTCAACTATGAATGAACTCCTTTCCTCTGACTGAACACTTGTCCTGCTTTGGCTCTGCAATAAGAAGGCACGGACCGCAGGCCACTGATCAGTCTCTCTACCCTCAACCTGTAAGGGGGAAGGAAAATGAGAGAGGAGCGGGGTGGAATGCAGACAAGAAAGTCAAAGGACATTCTGTAAATGGCAGTGCAAAGAACATCAAGTATATGATCAACCATACCTTTCCATATTAACAAATGTCAGTACAGCTTCCAAAGCCAGACATATAGCCCCTACTCCCATTCAGTCCAGTAGGTTAGTCAGTTATTATTTTAATTCCTTTACAAATGAGCCATACCACTTCTCAGAATTTAACACAATTTTTAAAATATATATCTACAAACTTAGGCAGAGTGTGACAAACTTTTTGAAATGTATATTCCCAAGGTAATTAAAAAAAAATTTTTTTTTTACTTTTACTTTTTTTACTTTAATTGTAAAAGTTAATTTGTAAATAAAGTTCCAATGTATGAGTTAATTTGTAAATAAAGTTCCAATTTATGAGCAGAGTTCCCCAAAATCTCAAGGTAAGAAGGTAGATAACAATATCAGTGAGAATTTCAAAGCAGTATTTGTCACAGGTAATCAGCCACAAAATAATTAGGAACTATCTAAAATGCATTTCAAACACAAGTACCTAAATTTGGTAATCAGTTCCCTCCCAAGCAGGGAGGCAGGGCTGTTTATAGAGAAGCTACACAGTGGAACAGCAAGAACACTAGATGAGGAACCAGAATACGTGTTTCAATTCTCCTGGTGAAGTCAGCCTCTAATGATGATTATTCTAGTTAAAGACCTGTGAGTCTCAGTTTCCTTGCCTATAAAAGGGCAATAAGGATACCAATATCAGTTAGGATGTTCTGAATTGGAATAAGGAAAATTTATTCTCTGGTAACAAGTCAATCAGCAGGGCAACTCCAGGGCTGGTTCATTTGGTAGCTGGTTCTTTCCGTCTTTTTCTTCCACCATATTCAACATGCCGACTTATTTTCGGGCTACCTCTCCTTACGGTCATGAAACTGCTATAGCAGCTCCAGGTGGTCACATCCAGTCCTGACAGCAGGCAGCAGAAAAACACAGCTTGTTTCTTCCTTGTGTGTCCGGGAAAAGGGAGGGGAATTTTCCTAGATGTACCTCCCTCCCTTACTCCCAGCCGACCTCCCCTCTCACATCACTGGCCAGAAATGGGTCACATGCCTATTCCTAAACCAATCCATGGCAAAGGGAAGGAACTTACCATAACAGGCTTAGACTAATCAGAATTTAGTTCTGATGTCATGTTGGGTAGGGATGGCACCTGAACAAAACTGGGGTTCAGCCAGCAAGAAAGAGTGAAGTAGACAACCAGCCAGACAATCAAGTGTTGGGAACCCCTTACTTCACAGTACTGCAGTGAGGATCAAGTGATAAAGCATGAAAAAACTGTCAAGTATAACATGCTTTACAGATGTAAGAGACTATTATTCATTCAAGGAGAATGTTGTGTACTGAGGAAGCAGAGTTCCCCAAAATCTCAAATGATGAAATAGATTCATTGAAAATAAAGGATATTCTTTTTTAAAAAGTCATTAACAGCAAACTATTAATGACCACCATTCAAATAATAAAATGTGAGGTCTTGAATTACGATGAATATATGCATTTTTCAAATACACACAGATTGACAATATGAAGCATCAGCAATAGGTTTTACAGCCAATATGTAGTTCTACTCTATATTCAGCAGTATTTTCTGAGCACCCACTATGTACCAGGCACTATCCTAAGCACTGGGGATAATACAGCAAACAAAGCAAAATTTCTACCTTGTTGATACGTAACTGCATAACTATTTTTGAAGACAAGCATTCTTAATCACCAACATATGAAATTATCA
The DNA here is from genome assembly GCF_003676395.1 of Aethalodelphis obliquidens. NCBI lineage: Eukaryota > Metazoa > Chordata > Mammalia > Artiodactyla > Delphinidae > Aethalodelphis > Aethalodelphis obliquidens. Next base: position 18,446,171 of record NW_020837960.1, on the reverse strand, counting down.
GAGCATGGCTAATTTTAAGTTAATTACAATAACTTTGGTTTTTGTTGACTTCTCCTACTTTCCCATACCACTCAAAAATAAAATCATGGGGACTTCCCTGGTTAAGAATCTGCCTGCCAATGCAGGGAACACGGGTTCGAGCCCTGGTCCAGGAAGATTCCACATGCTGAGGAGCAACTAAGCCCATGCGCCACAACTACTGAGCCTGCGCTCTAGAGCCCGCAAGCCACAACTACTGAGCCTAAGTGCTGCAACTACTGAAGCCTGCGTGCCTAGACCCCGTGCTCCGCAACAAGAGAAGCCACCACAATGAGAAGCCTGTGCACCGCAACGAAGAGTAGCCCCCGCTCGCCTCAACTAGAGAAAGCCCGCGCGCAGCAACCAAGACCCAACGCAGCCAAAACCAAATAAAATGTTAAAAATTTTTAAAGAAAAATTCTCACTCTCTGATATTTTTTTAAATAAATAAATAAAATCATGAATCTAGGGGGGAAAAGAAATTGACAGGCTCTCATCATTAGAACAAAGGATAAGTTAATCAGATTCTTCTTTGTTGCTTCCCCCACAACCCCCAATTCTGGATGAAGGCCAAAAAGCAGAACCACATTTCAGCTATCATCTCTAAAGATGATACTAGCAAAGGGTAGAGCTAAAATAGCATCAATATCTATAGAATAAAAACAATCAAATACACACAAAATACAGATAACCAAAGAATCCTAAGAACAAACCTACAACGGATGTTTTCCATGATTGTCATCCGTTAATGGCAGATTTGACATTATATATTTTACCAAGAATCTTACAAGTACAGTTGGCCTTCCATATCTGTGGGTTCCACACCCATGGATTTCAACCAACCTTGGACTGGAAAAAAATTCCAGAAAGTTCCAAAAAGCAAAACTTGAATTTGCCAAGCACCAGCAACTATTCACATAGCACTTACATTGTATTAGTTATTATAAGTAATTGGGAAGATTTAAAGTACACAGGAGGATTTGTGTGGGTTATATGCAAATACTAGACCATGTCATATAAGGGACTTGAGCATCTGTAGATTTTTGTATCCTCTAGGGTCCTGGAACCAATCCCCCTCGAACACTGAGGGACAACTGTAAATTTTACGTTCACAGCAATCCTTACCAAACAAGATAAATAATATTATTGGATGCAAAGAGGATCTGGTTGCCTAACTGTTCATATCCACAAAAGCAGAGTTATATGATACCAAGGAGTCACACAAATCAGAAAAGGGAATGAAACTTACGTACTTAAGCAAGTATTCATCGAAAGTCCAGTTAAAAGAACTTTTCTCTAGTAATTTCATGCAATAAATATATAATACTTATACACATTTATTTGAGGGGGAAAAGAAATTATTTCCTAAACAAATGAGTGTTCAGCAGAGCTTTTTAAGGATTCATTTTAGAGATCTTTACCCAAGCCCATGCCAACTTTTCTCTTTTTATTCAGAAAGATACATGATTTCCTGTATCTGTTTCTAAGCAGAGGACAGTGTGAAAGCATTGCTTTGTGTTACAAAGCCACTTCCCCACTCCCCTTTGCATTTGCAACATACGCAGTGACAACCAAATGACAAACTCTAACTACTCTTCCCTTAAGTTTTCTGTTTTAACTTTCCTCTTACTTCTGAAATCCCTGAAAGTTTATATCCATAAAAAATCAGCGGAAGGTATTAGCTAGTTGGCTATTTGGCCAAAGAAAGCCAAATAAGTTTGAGAGCAACACAGCCAAGATGATACAACTCTGAATGCAACTCAGGACATTCACAGCTATCGGCTGTTGAGATGAGAGATGAGGGATGTTACCTTTCTGTCTGCGCATCTCTATCTCCATGCATTCACCACCACAACCAAAGAACCTAGTTAAGGCTTTCTGACGGTAGAAACTTGTCTTTGCAATTTTTAGTACTACCCTCTGGGCTTGGGTATAGGTCAGGAAAAAAAGACGAGAATTAACATGTGCCTAAGATTCCATTCCACCTTTGACTAATCAGCACTGATCAGAAAGGATTCCTTTGGGGAATTTACAAAACAGAATAGAGGAAGAACTAGACCTTCAGGCCTTGCTCTAAATCAAGTCTCCTAGGAACTTCCCTTAGGATCAATTCAGTTTTTAAAAATGAAGATCAGGCCGCCAAATGCACCATACAATGGATGCATAGATTTGACATCTCAGCACACTGAGGCAACCTCTCGGAGTGAATTTTCAAGGTAACAGGCAGTTAGCTTTTCAAATTCTATTTTTTTTTCTTTTAATCACGTTTATGGTATCCTTTCTAAAATATTTTCATCTGTTCTTAAACATAAATTAACCTTTTTTTTTTTTGATGCCTTAAATATAGCTGTCCCAGAACTGCTTGTTCTAACACTACATGTCCCAAACTCTCACTTTGCTTTTGGTTCTTATATCCACTTTCTATAATTTTTCCAAGGTCAACTGTCAATTCTTGATCATATTATTATGAAGACCTTAATTGGCTCTTTTCATAATCCTAATATTCTTTTTATAAATTGACGTATAGTTAATTTACAATGTTGTGTTAGTTTCAAGTGTACAGCAAAGTGATTCATATATATATCCTTTTTTCATATCACGATCCTAATATTCTGAGGGCCAGATGACCAAGTTTGTTAGAGTTCTACTTAACAGTGGTAAATAATTAAGCCAGAATACTGTTTACCTCTGGGGGCTGTAATCAGGAAAGGGCATACAAGGTCCTTCTGAGGGGCGAACACTGTTCAATTTCTTGACATGGGTGTTTCCTTTCCAATAGCGCACTTAACTATACATTTATGTTTTAGGTGTTTTTCATAACTTAAAAAAAACATTAAAATAACATATATGTAAAAAGTTGAATGGGAAGATACGTTTCCCCACCCTTATTCCAGCACACACTTGCATAAACAGACACACACACACACACACACACACACACACACACACACTCAGCGACATTCATTCAGGTAGTAATTCAATTGCTTGCAATTATATTTTTAGGTGACAGCCAATGAGATTTGCAGAAGACCCTTCATTTCAGCACTGTTTGTAACAGAAGGAAAGAAAGGAAAACATAAGTGTTCTATAATAGGGGAATGGTAAAATAAATTATGGTACTGAATGAGGCAGATCACCTTATTCTGATATGAAAATATGTCCAAGACCATATTTAAATGAGCAAGTTGCACAATGAAATGTGCATGTCTGATATGATCTTATTTGTATAAAAAGGAGAGAATGAATGTGACTAATCCTGAAGTCTTATAAATGCATAACAAACTATTAACAGTAGGAAGAGCTGATGAGAAAAAATAGGGGATTTTACTTTGTACCTTTTTTTTTTTTAATTTATTCGTTTTATTTACTATTTTTGTCTGCATTGGGTCTTTGTTGCTACGGGTGGGCTTCTCATTGTGGTAGAGCACAGGCTCAGCTGTTTCACGGCATGTGGGATCTTCCCGGACCAGGGCTCGAACCCATGTCCCCCACACTGGCAGGCGAATTCTTAACCACTGTGCCACCAGGAAGTCCCTACTTTGTACCCTTTGATTTTATTTGAATTCCTAGCCAATAACCAAGCATTTCTTTAAAAGTAAAAAATTAAATAAATACACATTTCCATTTGCTGCTGTAACAAACTACTACAACAAACTTAGTGGCTTAAATCAACACAAATGTATTCTCTTTCAGTTCTGGAAGTCAGAAGTCCAAATGAGTCTAAATTAAGGGGCTAAAATCAAGGTGTCAGCATAGCTGGTTCCTTCTGCAGGTCCCAGGGAAGAATCTTGTCTCTTCCAGCTTCTAGAGGCTGCTGGCATTCCTTGACTTATGGTCACATCAGTCTAATCTCTGCCTTTACCTTCACATTGCCTCCTCCTCTGACTCTAATCCTCCTGCCTCCCTCTTTTAAAGACCCAATAATCTAGGATATCTCCCCATCCCAAGATCCTTAATCACATCTGCAAAGTCCCTTTTACCATATAAAGTAACATATTCTCTGGATCTGGAGGCTAGGATAGGGATGGAGACATCTTTGGGGGGCCACTGTTCAGGCCACCACACAAGATATACGCAGAACTGTCCTTGGAAGATGCCTCTAGGATCTGCAATGTGGGGGAAAGAGAGTGAGGAAGCACTTCAACTCATATACTTACATATTACTTTAAATTCTGACACTGAATATGTATTGTTTTAATTAAAAACTGAATATATATACCCTATTTCATCAACTCTAAGATACCAATCATAGATACATTATTTTATTTATGACCGAGAAAGATAAAACATTGATTAAACTATGATTTCATTGTAATATCATGGTAGATGGTTGGCAAAAATACACTCAGAAATCCCTCCTATCCCAGTATCTGTGGACATACTTTGCAATGTGACTGCCCCTCTCATCAAGAGGCAGAGTCTACTTCTCCACTCCTTGACTCTGGGCTTGGCCTTGTAACTTGTTTTGGCTAATGAGACATCAGCAAAAGTGACTCAGACGGAAGCTGGAAAACTGCTTGCACACTGGGGCTACCCTTTTCTCTTGCTGCTGCCTTTCTACCAAGTAAACAAGTCCAGGCAGGTCTACCAGACACCCCGGCCAACTCACTGACCTTGGGCAAACAGTTATTGTTTGAAGCCACTAAAATCCTGACGTCAGAAAAATTTAAAGGTTAAAAAGAATGTGGATCTTCAAGTCAATGAAATATTGTATTTCAGTAAGTACATTTCAGTATAATATCAGCGTATTTAAGTGTCTAATGGGTGTGTCTAGGAGGAAAATACACAAATTTTAGTGAGTAGGGTTTCTATATCACATTTTGGCTGCTAAAGGTCACTTTTGCTTATTTTCCGGTTTTTGGTTACATTTCACGTAGCTGAAGTCACCGAATTAAGTGATCACTGGCACTGCAGGGATACTGCTTTCTGCCACAGAATATTAGAGCAAGATAAATTATCTTGTCCATCCAATGGGAAAGAAACTAACAATCACTAGAATTAAATGGTGAAAAATTATTACTTTGTCATTCAGGTAGGTACTGTGAATCATAAATTAAGAGTGACAGTGCTGGCAAATATCTCAATTTTATTAGATAAAATGTATAATTTTATCAAAAAACTGAAAATGCAGTGGCATACTGTGAATTGTATTTATTACATTTGCAATTTTTTAACCAAAATGATTCTAATTACAAAAGAGGTTCCAGTTCCCTCTTATTACAATACTGCATTTATAGGCATGTTATGACCTTGTTCATACTCCGCTGACATAAACAAGATATATTTTGTTAACAAAAGGTCAAATGACAGTTCCCTTGTGATAGGTGCATTTCCTACACTGTTGCTTTAGAATCCAGTTTCTGGATTGTGATAATAGCTACCATTTACAAAGTGCTTATTTCCCAAACAACCAAATAATAATACCTGACCTGGGTGTATAACTGAAGATAAATAAGCAATAAAAGTAACAACTTTACCCCTAGGCAATTTCTTCTCCACCTATACAAAGAGTTACATAAATTCTTTTTTGTTGTTGTTGTTTTGTTTATTTTGGGTTTTTTTTACATAAATTCTTGAATTATTAATTTAATGCAGAGTTAGTTACTGAGTGCTTATAATGTGCCTGACACTATACTTAAAACTATGGACAGAAAATCCCCACCAAAAACCAAATCTCCTAAATTTCTGAATTGGAAATCAACTGAATTAAGGCATTTTCTAACATCTAAAAATCCTATCATGCACCAGAAGCTTTACATACAACTCCTTCTGTACTTTAATACTTATATTACATACAAGCACCGTGACACATTTTTTTTTTTTTTTCAATACACGGGCCTCTCACTGTTGTGGCCTCTCCCGTTGCGGAGCACAGGCTTTGGACGCGCAGGCTCAGAGGCCATGGCTCACGGGCCCAGCCGCTCCGCGGCATGTGGGATCTTCCCGGACCGGGGCACGAACCCATGTCCCCTACATCGGCAGGTGGACTCTCAACCACTGCGCCACCAGGGAAGCCCCACCATAACACCTTTTCAAAATGACTTTAACCTCTCTGAGAGAAGCCACACAGCTAGTAAGTGGAGGAGCTGGGGTTTAATTCAGGCAGGTCTATCTGGCTTTTCTCTACCGCTCAACACTGCCTTTTGCTGTCTCTGCCTTGTGCTTTTGATTTACGGTGAGAAGAGAATTGCTTCAATTTATGCTAGAATAAAAGACAAGAACAAACTCATAGAGTAAAAAGGGAAAAAAAGTCATCTTGGAAGCAACTCATCATGATAAAATGCTTGGAAACCCCTCCTCTGCATCCCGTAAGGCATGTGACCATTAGTCCCCAATGAGAACATTTAAAAGGTCTCGGGCATCTTGACAGGCTCTCTCAGATGCACCAAACACCCCTAGCATCCTCCTCAATCATCCAGTATGGATTTATCATCCAGAAATTCAATTATTCTTAACTTTATTAAACATATTTGTCTATAAGGCTCTGAATAATGAGTTCCACGAGTAATGACTGTATTCACAAAAGCAAAACTTGTTCATTTACACCAAAATTATTTTCTTCACATTCTAAATTTCCAACATGGTGCCCTTTAGTTTTAATAATACATATTTGGTGGAAATTCTCCAATTTTGTACAATCCACATCCACCATGATTCTCTATTATTTGATGTTGAACTTTTACCTTTCAAGGATGGATTCTTAATAACATCTATTGAATGTTTATAATCTATCAGGCTTTTTACTCAATCTTTATATGAATTACATCCCTTAATCCTCACAACTTTTTGAAATAAATTCTATTACTATGCCCATTTCGCACATAAGGAAACAAAGGTCCCGGTAATTACAAGCTTGTGTGCTAATTATTCAATACCACAGAGCTAGTTAGTGGTGACGTTGAACCCAGGTCTCACTCTAACGCCCATGCTCTCAATCCAAACTGCTATCCTTATGTGGACATGGACCAACTCTAAAATCCACTCATCTTCAGAAAGTTGGTTAGCATCCATCTCTTTCTGAGATCTTCCCCAACTAACGTTCCTCACTGCAAGCTTCCCCAGCACTTTCTTTGATCACACTGCTCACCTCCTCCCTTTTCATTCTACTTGTCCCTGGAATATGGCATCCATTTCCGAGGCTTCAATAATCCCCATCTTTCAACCTAGGAAACTGAGCCTTAAGTAACTTGTCTAAGACCACACAGCTAAGAAATGGTAGAGCAAGGGCTCAAATCCGACACCAATCCTTGCTCTTAAACCCTACCCAATGCTGCCTCCACAAAGGTAACTTTCCTCAGTAACTGAACTGCTTCTCAATGTGCCCCACTGCCAATGCTTCGGTCCAGGCACCACCACCATTTAGTTTAACCTTTAACTAGACCTCCCACTTCACACCCTTGATCCTCTATCCACACTGCCCAACAGAAGTTTCTGCAATGATGGAAATGTTCTATAATCCACACTAATATGGTAGCCACCAGCCACATGTGGCTTCTGAGCACGAGAAATGTAGCTAGTGCCACTAAAGGATTTTTCATTGTATTTAATTTTAATTTAAATTTACACTTAAAAAGCCACATGTGGCTGGTGGCCACCATATTAGACAATATAGCTCTACCCAGTCCTCAAGTCTCTCCTATTCCCAAGCCGTGGCATTCACAACGCTCAGCCACTTTCCCTCTCCCCTTGGGTTCCAGGAGTTCTCCAGGAGACTCATAATAAACTCCCCTTTCCTTAGGCTTTTGGGTGCATTTCTGTTTATTAACTAAAGGTTATGACTTAGTCTGATTCTCTTTTTTTTTAAGAGGTTAGATTTTTTTTTAATTTTAATTTTTAAAAAAATTATTTTGGCTGAGTCGGGTCTTAGTTGCAGCACATGGGATCTTTGTTGCGGCACACAGGATCTTTTGTTGTGGCATGCAGGATCTTTCGTTGCGGCATGAAGGCTCTTCATTGCAGCGCACGGGCTCTGTAGTTGCGGCATGCGGGCTTTCTGGTTGAGGCACGTGGGCTCAGTAGTTGTGGCGCACGGGCTTAGTTGCCCCACAGCATGTGGGATCTTAGTTCCCCGACCAGGGATCGAACCTGCATCCCCTGCGTTAGAAGGCTGATTCTCAACCACTGGACCACCAGGGAAGTCGCTTAATCTGATTCTTAACTGTGAAAAAAGTCTCTCTTCATGAGTTTCTATTTGATAGAGGCAGGATCACAGTTATATGTTCCTCTCAACATACTCAGGGAAGGGCCTTTCAGTGAAGAATATGAAGCAGAAATTTGTGAGGGGACAAAATGAAGAAGGCAACCCTAATATAAATACTTTTTCTGGGAATTCCCTGGCAGTCCAGCACATTCACTGCCTGGGGCCAGGGTTCAATTCCTGATCAGGGAACTAAAGATCCCACAAGCTGTGCAGAATGGCCAAAACATTTTTTTTTAAAAATGCTTTTTCTAACTGAGAATATTGTCAATAAATATTATAAATTGGCATGCATTATTTTCAAAAGAAATTAATATTTATAGCACAAAGGGAAGACTCTGGCCCATGTTAATATTTTGCTTGGTTGGCAGAGTTTTTAAAAACATTTTTGCACTAACTTTAAAAATTGAAGAATTTTACATGCACATCAGGATTTTCAGTACTTCTTGAAAAAATCCAGTGATCTGCAGACTCTGGGTCTGCATTCCCCCATGGCAAACATCTGCTGGAGCTGAGAAGCAGCTGTACTCTTTCACTAGGCAAACGCCCTCCAGTTTGCCACAATCCTCACTACTCCCTCTTGTACGGCTCACACTGAGGCCCAACCCAGTTCCAACTAGTAATTATCCTCGAAGCAGACTTTTCCACTCATTTATATTACACGCTTTGTGCCTATGGCCATGTGAGTCTATGACCCCTAACAGAGCATTACAAAGAAATTTCATATCCGTTATTTCATTTAATTCTTATCACAATCTTATGAAGAAGGTCGTATTTATTCTCCCTGTTTTATCCATTAGGAAGCTGAAACTAAAAGAAAAATGAAGACAGTGAGAGAAGTGTGATTTTCACTTAGGTCTCATAATTCCCTCATGCTTTTTCTACCACAGGACATACTGCTTGACAGTAGTCCAAGAACAGTTCTATGATTTAAATTTTGGGCAAATGACTTACATTATAATGTAAAGAAAACATCCTTCAATATCTTGCTCAAATTGTCACTGAGAAAATACAGCCAGGTTTGATGAGTTGGTTATTGTAAGTACAACGTCAAAGCCATGAGGGGCTTCCCTGGGGGTCCAGTGGTTAAGACTCCGTGTTTCCACTCCAGGGGGCGTGGGTTCGATCCCTGGTCAAACTAAGATCCTGTAAGCCGCACGGCACGGCTGAAAAATTTAAAAATTAAAAAAAAAAAAAAAAAATCACAAAAAAAGCCATGAATGTCCTTACAGAAGTGCTTCCCAACCTCTGACAGTACCCTGAGTAATGAGACAGGGGTCCTCCCAGCCAGAAGCACTCAGCCCAGGGGCTCCAGGGGCTCCGGGCCCTAACAGGCAATGCTGAAGGCTGAAAGCATCACTGCCTCACCACACCTATAACTTAAACCCCCAGTATAGGACTTCTGCTCCAGATATTCTAGAATTAAAACATTAGTAGATTATGGTTACCAAAGGGGAAAGGTGGGGGGGAGGGGAAAATATGTATTATAACATATACACACTACTATATATAAAATAGATAATCAACAAGGACCTACCGTATAGCACAGGGAACTCTATTCAATACTCTGTAATTTGGGAAGAATAGATATATGTATATGTATAACTGAATCACTATGCTGTACAACTAAAACTAACATTGTAAATCAACTATACTCCAATATAAAATAAAAATTTTTTAAATATGTTAGTGGAAAACACACTATAACTATATATTAGAAAGCATCCGTACTTGGGCATTTACAAATTCTTCCAGCAGTTCAATACCTGGTTATAAATGAGAAGAGCAAATGAACGATTTCAGGTGGTTCTAAAAGGCTGGCAAGAATTGGGAAACTTTCTGATATTTCTATTTGCCAGATTAATTGATGAACGTTAGGGTGGTCCATGGCCAATTATATCCATTTATCATAAAAGTCCCAGATCTATATCCATGAATTTAACAAACCACAGGTTTCTAATCCTGATATTAGAATTTAGATTACAGCATTTGTCCAATCTGGGAATCTGTTCCAAGCAGCAAAGGCAGTACTGCAATGTGAGAAGAGGCACAGTTGGGAATAGGAGAAAAAGCTGTCATCAGTTTTACAGGGTACAAAATTCAAATGGAACCCATGTGGGGACCAATCTATTTCTAAGCTTAAAGCCCACTGGCCGAAAGAGTACAGTGCAGTTCCCCTAGACAAAGGTCTTGTTTGAGATCATACTATTTATCTCCCCAATATCTAAATTTGTTAAAGTGTTAAAAATGAATAAATCAATGAATAAACAAATGTTCCATCCTCCCTTGTAGCTAGGTGGTCTTGTGATAGATTTATGACCAGATGTGAAGCTAAAAGCCAAAGAGCCATCTTCAATCATGGGGCAAACGTAGGGCTGAAAGCCACAAGCTGGAGATGGCAGAACGGAAAGAGATAAGGACCACCTATCTCCAGATGTCTTGTTATGTGAGAAAAATCAGGCTATAAACACCTGCACCCAGCCAACAAGGCCCTCCTCATTCACAGACCCTGCTGTCCATCAATAAACGCATAGCCCTTCCTGATACCACTCAAAGTCATATCTACAGTTTTGTAATACCAATACTTAGAGCAGGTAAAGAAGGCATTGCAAGGGTGTAAAAAGGATGTCTACCCTCTTTTTACTTAATTTGTATTGTCATTTGTTGATCGGTTAGCTGATTTGCTAGCTTTTCCTCTGAAAAACCAAGTTCAGCCTGTTGTGATTTCCACGGAGGCTCTGTACTGGTCCTTCTACACCTTCCTCAACAGAGCCTCTGAGAGCTGGTGTAGCACCGTGAAGATGAATGAAGGGCTGTGGGGTCCAATGAACCAGGTGCAGGCACATCCCCAACTCTGCCTCTTCCCGGCTGCATCTGAGCCTTCATCTTTCAAATCAGACTAAAATACTAGCTTCCTAAAATCATCCGGAGGATTAAATAAGAAAAGGCACCTAAAACACAGTGCCTGGCACATGGTATGTACTCAGTAAATGTTAACTATTATTCATTACTTTAATATCCTTGAGGCTTTTCAGCTTCCTCCCTGAAATAGGATACATACTGTGTCCACATGTGCTTAGCAGTCTAGTTTCAAGTCATTTTTTGGATTTCAGTTTGCTAGATGTATAATGAAATATATTATATAACTATATCTATCTACATATATGTTCATCTATCTATCTACATTCATCCATCAGGAAGAAAATCTTTTATGTTGCCATGTGTTTTGACGTGGAGTTTAGAAATATGGTCACCACATGGGGTCCATTCACCTGTGCTGAAATTTGTCAAAGAACAATGGCTTTTTGCTCAGCAAACATTCATTGTGAAATATCTACCCATTCCTCACTTTATATTCACTAGAGGAAAACAGCAGTCAACATGTCAAATCAGCAAATGAAGCAATGAGGAGAAAATGGCTACCTGAACATGTCAACACTATACACATGAGCAGATTTCAAGAGAGAGAAGGCAATGAAAATCATGAGAAAAGCAAGAGTCAGTGTTCATTATTCTGCTGCTACCAGAACAACAACCAACAACATGCCAGGCTGCTAGGGCATGGGCTCATCTCATGCCCACCCCGTCCCAGCGGTGGGCACATGCTGGATTGTTGACCTTACATCTCTTTTCTGAGACTTGTCCTCCACTCCTCACCCACAGGCTGCAGCAGTGATTATCATATTCCTGCAACATGACCCCACTTCTGGCCACAATCCTAGAATGGACAGCTGACCTGGCTGGACCAATAAGTCCCTTCCCAAGGAATTCTGGAACTGGGACTGGGTGCCTGACATCAATCTCTCCCTGCCTATCTAGACTAGAACATGTAAAATTCAGGAGCAGCTGGCAGCCATGTTCTGCCATGTGGACTAAGTAAGAAACACTGAAGCCAGTGTGAGCAAGAGAAAAGAATGAAGCAGACACAGACAAACCCATGAGCAGCATGGAAAGAGCACTTCCTGGTTCTCCATATGCTCCAGTCTCTAGTTCACTTCTTAAGGCCCAAAGGCATCCCCATCCTTGCTTGGATTCTGCAAGATACCTGAGCCTCCTGCCAGGCTGATTTCTGTTCACAGTACCAAAGAAACCTAAGAGACTCCACCATGATATAGTATTAGAAGGCAACTAGTTTCAGAGTGACCCCTATAAACCAGAGGGAGGGCTCACTTCGAACTAACACACAACACAAACCTCTGTTGCTCCAATTTTGCCTACTATGTTCTCAGTCCTGAGCTGGAGGCCTTGAGAAACAGTGATGAGGATCCCAGAACATAAGGTAAGCAGAAAAATGTCAATGCATGTGAGGAGTGAACTACATGAAGAGTGAACTAAGGGAATGCAGCTATCAGGAGATCTGGAGGAGGCCCTGTGCAAGCATTGCTAATCCCAGAGCAGCTCTGCAAATGAAAAGTTTACAGTCGCTAAAGCAGAAATGCCCAGAGATCCATATAAGGGCACTTATCAGAGCATGTGCAAATCCTATCAGTTTTCCTTTCATAAAATCTTACAACTTTTCTCAGTATAGCCTTCAGAATTTTACATATGCATGTATTATCACCTTAAAAACAAGCTTAATTATTTTTTAAATATACTGCTAGTATCTATTTTTACCTGCTATTTTTTATTCAAATATTCAGAACTTCAGTTATAGTCTCCATGAACCAGTCCCTAAGGGAAATAAACTACCAAATAAGTAACCATTTTTAACCTTAAAACCTGTGTCTTTTGACTATGATTATTTATTGCTCAAAGTGTGGCACTCTCCCAGCTAAAACCCATTTCAAATAACTAAATATTTTGCCATTTTGATCCATTCTCCCTGCAAATCCATCCAGTATTTGCCACCAGCTTTAAACTCAATTTTCCACATATGTAGGCATGGGACTACTAGGCAACAAAAGCAACAGATCAATTTTTTAAGCAAACATTTTAGAAAAGTAGAAATAAGTAATGCTGGACACTAAAAATACTGACTACAATAGCATCCCTAAAAATACAAACTTGATATTTGTGCAATGTAAAAAATGTCCATTGCTTCAAGTTTTCAAGATCAAGTTCAGTCCTTCAGACTCAAGAATGGAATTTACCAGTAATTATTTAGTGGTAAGATATCAAAAAGGGCCTAGTGTAAAATATAAAATGTCAGTTAAGTCAAAGACACAAGAGGGCCATCCTGGTTCCAATGGACCACTGGAAGCTACTCAGATCAGAGTAATCTCAAGAAATTAACCTTTTGTTCAGTTATCAACAAATCAACAACTTAGAGTGTGTATATTTCTTCTGGGTTCAGTATTGATACTGATCTGTACCTTCAGATGGATGCAACTCTTAAAAATTCATTTATAATGAATTATAATTTATAATATAAATTATAATTTATAATTCTAATAATTATAAATTTTTCAAGAATAGGTAGTATAGCAAAGTTGCAAAACACAAGGTTAATATACAAAAGTTAACTGGCTTCCTACATACCAGCAATGAGCAAGTGAAATGTGAAATGAAAAATACAATATCATTTATATTAGGCAACCCCAAAAATGAAATACTTAGATATAAACCTAGTAAAATATGTACAAGATCTCTATGAGGAAAACTACAAAATTCCGGTGGGCAAGCTCAAAGAACTACTAAATAAATGGAGAGATATTCCATGTTCATGGATAGGGGGACTCAATACTGTCAAGATGTCAGCTCTTCCCAACTTGATGTATAGATTCAATGCAATTCAAATCAAAATCCCAGCAAGTTATTTTATGAATGTTGAAAAACTGCCTGTAAAGTTTATAAGTAGGAGCGAAAGACCCAGAATAGCTAACTCAACATAGAAAAAGAAGAATAAAAGCTGAAGGACAGATGCTACCTGACTTTAAGACTTTCTGTGAAACTACAGTAATCAAGACAGTGTGGTATGGGTGAAAGAATAGACAAATAGATCAATGGAACAGAACAGAAAGCTCAGAAACAGACCACTATAAATATAGTCAACTGATCTTTGACAAAGGAGCAAAGGCAATACAAGGGAGGAAAGACTGTCCCTTCAACAAATGGTGCTGTAACAAATGGACATCCACATGCAAAAGAACGAATCTAGACACAGACCTTACCCCCTTCACAAAAATTAACTCATAATGGACTATAACCTAAATGTAAAATGCAAAACAATAAAACTCTGTTATATCACTCCCAAGCCCATGCTTGGACCTAGCTCAGGAGGGGCCTGTGTTAGGAATGCCTGTAGCCCTTGCTCAGGTACATATCATTTGTAGTGAGCTCAGCAGACATCTCCCCCACTGGGGCCCCTATTTATGGAATGGCTAGCTCTTGTGGTTCTTATTTTGATCTCAGGATGCACTTCAGCAAAACACCATCAGGGAACTTTGAGAGACAAGATTTATTACTCACAGGCCTTGGAGGGTATACAGCACACCTAAGAGCCACACAGCAAGGTCACAGGTTGGGAGGGATGAGGGGGGAGAGCACATACAAGAGCAGACCTGGGGCCCTGCCTTTATTAGAGTCCAAGGGTGGGGTGTCTAGGGTTTCATGAATTCACTCTGTATTGGCTAATTTCAAGCATAAGAGTGGGAAATGGGATGCAGGAAGGGAGGAACAGGGTCACTCAGGTGGTCAGTTATCTAGCTACCCAGGGCTTTCTGAAAAAGGGACCTTCACAGGTGGGGGGCATCTAATTCATTATCCTGTTGTTTTGCTAGTAGCTGTGTCATACAGCTGGCAATGTTTTATTCAAGATAGATGTCATTGGGCCTCCCTGGTGGCGCAGTGGTTGAGAGTCCGCCTGCCGATGGAGGGGACACGGGTTCCTGCCCCGGTCCGGGAAGATCCCACATGCCGCAGAGCGGCTGGGCCCGTGAGCAATGGCCGCTGAGCCTGCGCGTCCGGAGCCTGTGCTCCGCAACGGGAGAGGCCACAACAGTGAGAGGCCCGCGTACCGCAAAAAAAAAAAAAAAAAAAAAAAAAAGATGGATGTCATTTGAAATGGATGCCTCGGCAATTAAAAGCTTAATGTCAGGCACTTACACTATAAATTCCTAGAAGGTAACATAAGAGAAAATCTAGATGACTTTGGGTGTGATGATGCCTTTTTAGATACACGAAAGACACAATCCATGAAAAGAAAAATTGATAAGTTGAACTTCTTTAAAATTAAAAACTTCTGTAAAAAGACAATATTGAGAGGATTAGAAGAGAAGCCACGAAGATTGGGACTGACATATACACACTGCTATATATAAAATAGATAACTAATAAGGGAACTCTACTCAACACTCTGTAATGGCCTATATGGGAAAAGAATCTAAAAGAGTGGATATATGTATAACAGATTCACTAGGCTATACACCTGACATTAGCACAAAATTGTAAATCAACTATATCCCAATAAAAAATTAAAAAAAAAAAAAAAGACGAGAAGCCACAGACTGGGAGAAAATATTTGCAAAAGGCATATTTGATAAAGGACTTTAAGTAAAATAAAAATGGGCCAAACACCTTAACAGACACCTCACCAAAAAGAAAATCTACAGATGGCAAATAAGCTTATGAAGATACCCTACCAGAATACTCTACTCTTTGACATCAAAGAAATGAAAATGAAACTAACAATAAAATACCACTACGTACCTATTAAAAATACCCAAATCCAGAACTCTAACAACACCAAATGCTGGTGAGGATGCAGAGCAACAGGAACTCTCATACATTGCTGGTGGGAATGCAAAACAGTGCAGCCACTTTGGAAAACAGTTTGGCACTTTCTTACAAAACTCCTGCCATACAGTCCAGCAGTGGTGATCCTTGGTATTTACCCAAAGGAGCTGAAAACTTAGGTCCACACAAAAACCTAAACATGGATGTTTACAGCAGCTTTATTGATAATTGCCAAAACTCGGAAACAAACAATTCAGTAGGTGAATGGGTAAACAAATTGGTACATTCAGACAAATGGAATATTATTTAATGCTAAAAAGAAATGAGCCGTGGACTTCCCTGGTAGCGCAGTGGTTAAGAATCCGCTTGCCAAGGCAGGAGACGTGGGTTCGAGCCCTGGTCTGGGAAGATCCCACATGCCGCGGAGCAACCAAGCCTGTGTGCCACAACTACTGAGCCTGAGCTCTAGAGCCCATGAGCCACAACTACTGAAGCCTGCATGCCTAGAGCCCGTGCTCCGCAACAAGAGAAGCCACCACCATGAGAATCCCACGCACCACAAAGAATAGTAGCCCCCCGACTTGCCGCAACTAGAGAAAGCTCGCAGGCAGCAACGAAGACCCAACGCAGCCAAAAATAAATAAATAAAATAAATAAATTTATTTTAAAAAAAAAAGAAAGAAATGAGCCATCAAGCCATGAAGAGACATGAAGGAACCTTAAATGTATGTTACTAAGTGAAAGAAGCCAATCTGAAAAGCCTACATACCGTATGATACCAACTACATGACAGACATTCTGGAAAAAAGCAGAACTATGGAGAAAATAAAAAAGATCAGTGGCTGGGATGGGGTAGGGTGAGATGAATAGGCAGAGCACAGAGGATTTTTAAGGGCAGTGAAAATACTCTGTATGATATTATACATGGATATGTCATCATACATATGTCCAAACTCGTAGATTGTACACCACCAAGAGTGAGTCCTAAGTAAAATGTAGACTTTGGGTGACAATGATGGGTCAGTGTGGGCTCATGCTTGATTAAAGATGTACAGTTCTGGTGAGTGATGCTGACGGTGGGGAGACTACGCATGTGTAAGAGCAGGGATATGTGTGGGAAATCTACGTACCTCCCTCTCAGTTTTGTTGTAAATCTAAAACCGCTTAAAAAAAATTGTCTTAAATTAAAAAAAAGAGTAAGGTAGAATATTTTTTTAAAAGAAAACAAACAAAAAATAAAACGGAAGGGGTAGGAGAACCACACCTGAGAACTATGAGAGCCCACAGATATATACGTACCTACAGATAACCCACACATCAGATTAAGCATCACTAACCTCTCTAATTTAATTTGACCTTCTGGAGAAAAATTATTCATTCTTTCAAATTGTTTAAAGATCTAAACTTTGAAATGTAAAGAGAACTTATTAAGCCACTCAAATAAGAATTCAAAAATATTTCAAAAATCAGAATATAATGAAATAACCTAGCTAGTCCCAACACCCTTTCTCCCCAAACAAAATCTTCCTATAAAACATCAGACAGCTAGGATTTTCCAAGTCCCATAAGTGCCAATATCAATACTAAAGCAGATTACTGAGACTCTAACAACATGGGAAGCTTTTTTTTCTATTGCGGATAACTGACTCCAGAAAAATATTAATCCAGCTCTACACAATAAAAGGTAATAATGTTAATTTTAAGTTTTTCTAAAATTAGAATTTAAATGTATTTAAATATTATATTCATCTGCTTTTAAAATGAGGATAAAGAAGACAAAACTCTCTAAATTCAAAGTATATAGTCATGTTTTATATTTATGACCAGCTAAATGATAACAATCCTTAACATTTTTATAGGACGTTTGATATATTAAGTATTTTCACATATATTATGTCATTTCAAACTATGAAAAATCAATTTCAGATGAGGATCAAAGAGGGTTAGTGACTTTCCAAATGTCACAGAACTAGTGTAATGATGCTTGAGCACTCTTTCCAGAAGCACTAGGGAGAAAACTAAGGGAGAAAGGGAAAGAGAAACTGATTCAAAGACAAAGAAGAGACAAAGAAGAGTTAGAGAGAAAAGAGAGTTATTAAATAATTAGAAAACTAGTTTGGAGGAAGGGCAGCAAAAACCCTAATATTCCTGGAGGACTGGCTGGGACCCAGCACTTTATTCGTTTAACCCTCATAATAACACTATGAGGCAGGTACTGTCTGAACTCCCATTTTACAGCTGGGAAGGTTTTGAAGAAATGATTAAGATCACACAGCTTGGAGATGGCAGAGCCAAGAGTCAAACCCAGGCTTCTGGGACTTGGATCCCTGGCCTCAATCACTGTTACAAGGCGTCCAGAGAGGGGCAGGCTAGATGCCACGCCTAATTTACCAACACCCACCTTTATATATACATTTATTTACTGTGTGTACAACATCAGGATCTCTTATGAAAGGTGTATTAATTTCCTCCCTCCACCTCTACCTAATTTTTTAAAAATATAGGCATTCTGGTTATCTTTCAACTTCTCCTCCTTCTTCTTCCAAATACCAAGAAAACTCTAACCACTGACTCCATAAAAGGGAAAATACCTTTCAGATTCAGAGGAAAACAGGAAAGCTCTCTGGCTACTTACTGTGCCCTGTTTTCCCACCAGCAGGCAGCAGGGGCAGCATGGGCGTGGCCTCTCATGGCCTCACTCAGATGACCGTAGGCGAAGTGGGCAGATCAAGGGACCAACAGCAGGGGAACTTGCGGCCTGGCCCAGCTACATCTTCCCATTTGTCAAGAGAAGCCAACAAGCCAGACTTTTATGTGAAATCCAGATTTTAAAAACTTGGCTACTAATTCAAACTTCTAAAAACATTGTGTACAGACAAAATCTGTTTGCGGGTGGACCTCTGCCCACTAGCTGCTGGTTTATAATGCCCAGTCTTCCAGTGGAGGGCAGCTAAACTGGGGTAATTAAAATTTCATCCCTACCTCAAGGTATTCCCCATGGAAGACACAGGATACACAGCCCTGGCCCTCCAGGAGACCAGCAGGGACAATGAACTCATCATTTCAGGACAAGATGGCAAATGGAGCGAGAGAAAAGGCTGCAAAAGAGAACACAGAACCCACCAGTCACATACCTCCCCTGACCCCTGGCTTTCACAGAACAAGTTTGGGAAGCGGCAGTAAAAAGATGACAGAGTAACCCCACCTTGGCACATCTAGAGGAGATAAAGGGACTTAGAACTATATGAAACAAGCCGACAAAACTTCAATAGCCCCACTTTTGTGTATCCAAGGTGATTCTTAAAATAGTCAAGTCTTAATGGAACCACAGCAACAGGCATGGTGGTACCATAAACAAACAATAAAACTAACTTGTACTGAGCACCATCTATGCTCCAAGTACAATGCCACGTGTTACAGGAATATCATCTCATGTAAACCTCCAAACAATCCTGGGAGGAATCATTATTCCCAATTTATAGATAAAGAAACTGAGACTCTGAAACCCTGAAGTTTGGGAAAGAGCCAATCATTTAGAGCCAAATGATTCCTTTCCCATTAATTCGCTGACCCCGCTAGAGAGAGTCCAGCTATTATCATAGATACATAATGGCAAACAATCAAGAACAACACATTAGCTACAATAATTAAAAGTGTAAGGGAGTGGGGAGGTAGAATAGGTAAAGGAGATTGACACAAACCTCCAGTTATAAAATAAATAAACCATGGGGACGTAACACACAACATAAGAAATATGGTCAATAATACTGTAATAACTTTGTATGGGGACAGATGGTTGCTAGACTTAGCATGGTGATAATTTCATAATATATGCAAATGTCAATTCACTACGTAGTACACCTGAAACTAACATAATATTGTACATCAACTGTATTTCAATTTTAAAGAAAAGAAAAAAAAAATTTTTTAAGTATAGGGCAGGTATTAAAAGCAGAGATCCTCAAAATACAACACAGCCCATAGTAGGCCTTGTTTATGAGAGTATAAGGTAGCTTCACAAATAAATATAAAAGAAAGCATAAGGACCATTCAATAAATGATGCTGGGGCTTCCCTGGTGGCGCAGTGGTTGAGAGTCCGCCTGCCGATGCAAGGGACACGGGTTCGTGCCCTGGTCCGGGAAGATCCCACATGCCGCGGAGCGGGTAGACCCGTGAGCCATGGCCGCTGAGCCTGCGCGACCAGAGCCTGTGCTCCGCAACGGGAGAGGCCGCAACAGTGAGAGGCCCACGTACCGCAAAAAATAAATAAATAAATAAATGATGCTGAATAACAGCAACTTTTAGAAAAATCATTACATTCCTCAATTTACACCATCCAATGAAATACATTTCAAAATAAATCAAAAAGTTATTTTTTTACCAAATTATATAACTAGGATGAAAGAAAAATGAATATTCAATGAATCTCTGGGTAAAGAATTACGTTCAAAAATTAGGAATGATGGAAGAAATTTAAATTATAAAAAAGGATAGATGGTTAAACTAAATAGTAAACATTTTCTATATAAAGAGTAAAAAGGCAAACAATGGAGTATAAGACATATCTGGATACATAAGAGACACACGGTTAATATCCTTACTATATTTATAGAATATATATTTACAAAATATTGTTCAGAAGAACAAGGAGACTTCAATGGAGAAACAGAGGACAGGAACAGACAATTCACAAAAGGAGAAAATAACAAGTAAACAAGCAAACAGAAAAATATTCACAAGTCAGCCAAAACATACAAATTAACATCAATGAAGTACTACAATTTATCAAGAAAAAATTATTTTTTATTAATTTTTACTGGAGTATAGTTGATTTACAGTGTTGTGTTAGTTTCTGCTGTACAGCAAAGTTATACATATACATATAGCCACTCTTTTTTTTTTTTTTTTTTTTGCGGTACGCGGGCCTCTCACTGTTGTGGCCTCTCCCGTTGAGGAGCACAGGCTCCGGACGCGCAGGCTCAGCGGCCATGGCTCATGGGCCCAGCCGCTCCGCGGCATGTGGGATCTTCCCGGACCGGGGCACAAACCCGTGTCCCCTGCCTCGGCAGGCGGACTCTCAACCACTGTGCCACCAGGGAAGCCCTAGCCACTCTTTTTTAGATTCTTTTCCCATATAGGTCATTACAGAGTATTAAGTAGAGTTCTCTGTGCTATACAGTAGGTTCTTATTAGTTATCTATTTTATATATAGTAGTGTGGTATATGTCAATCCCCATCTCCCAATTTATCCCACTCCCCCAGAAAAAATTGTATATGATAATATCCATGGCTGTTCAGATGTGGCAAAACTAATACTTCATATGTCGCTGTAAATATTATAAAGTGGCACAAGACTTTTGGAAAGCAACATGGCAATCTTCTTACAATTTTTCCTAAAGAAATAATCCAAAATCTGGAAAAAAAAAAACAACAACCTATATGCACAACCATGTTGTTCATCATAACATTTACAAAAGTGAAAATAAATAGCCAACAGTAGGTGACAGATAAATGATGATGCTGTACCCAATAGATTACCAGTACCTTGAGAGCAGGATATCTTATTCACGATGGGAGTTCCAGGGCCAAATTCATATAGTACAAGCTTTAAATAAATATGGGTGAATACTGAAGGAAAAGAAAAATATACAGCCACTTAAAATGATAATTAAAGACTAGGTAGCTGGTGGCACAATTTTAAGTGGGAGCAAGAACATTAAAGTGTATGATTACAGTCATATTTCTGAAAGTTGCATTAAAAAAACTGCTAGAAGGTAATACATAAAATACAAACAGTCATTGTGCTAAGAGATTTATGAGCAATTCTTCTTTATTATGGTTATATTACCTTTATGTAAAATGTAAACACACTCCAGAGGGATTATGATTACTTAAAATATAAATTGATCCTTAGAAACTGAGATTAAAAATTTAATAACATAAAAAATACATAAAATCCCCAAATAGCTCCACATTATAGGTAAATCCACCCAGCTAAAAAGAAAAGCACAGTCATATAGAGAGGTTAGCACCTGACATTCATAACTTAGATGAGATGTATCATTTCTGAGTCCTAACTCAGTAATAAATGAACACATCACAGGAAGTCAAAATGCAGCCACGTAAACAGCTGTTTTTGCTGCACTCCTGGTTTCTTCTGAACTCTCTCTGGCTGAAAGGGCTTAGAATAGTTATCTTCTGACACCAAGGCTTCCAATGAGACTAGGCCAATTCTCTAATCCATGGAAATTCAGAAAAGCAAGACAGGCCAGGAGTGGGGTAGGCTGGTGGGTACAGGTCCCTGAGTTGAACTGTATTTCCATCTCCTAGAAAACCAAAACTACATAGAGAGAAAAAGAGGATACAAAACTTCAACAGCTTTTCTAAGGCACTGTATTTCAAAACTGTGGTTTTCAACCCATTACAGGTCATGAAATCATTTGCCTGAGTCACAGCTAGGATTTTATGAAGGCTACAACAAAACAGAAAATATCAGTATGCGTGTCACCTTAAAAGGACACCATTTAATAAAACTTCCGTTTCAGTTACATATGTGTGTTTTGTGTCAGTGTACATGAGTCTTGGGTAGCAAATGCTAAATATAGTTCTTACTATGATTTATGGTCAAAACAGTTTCAAAAGCGTTACTCTAGACAATCCAGGCCCTGACTTAAGGCCCAGAAAACCACCCAGAGCTAAACTGCTTAGTGTTTGAAACTAAAGGATTTATCTGGAAATAAGAATGTAGTGAACCCAGTTCAACTAGGTGTTAGGCACCAATACAAGACAAACGGCTCTTTAATATTTCATCCAGGAATAAAGAACCGCCGCTATCCAAAGGCATCATTTTACATCACCTCACAGAGCACATGCCACTTTTTTGCCCCCTCTGCACACTTTCTTCAGCTCCAGGTGTAGGATGATGGGTCTGCAGAGACTTTACACTTATCTAGTCCTTATGTGGGTACATCGCAGTGTCAGAGTCACAGCTAGGAAATCCTAGGCTCTCCTCTGCCAGATGGAGAAACTGAGGTTTACAGCAATGAAATGCCCAATGCCCAAGGTCAATGCAGGGTTGGGCGGAGAACAGACTCCCAGTCCAGTTCTTTTCCAAGATTCCTTAAATGAAAGGCACATGAGAGCACAAAGCAGCACTGCCTGCCAAGAGACAAGCAGGATGACGTTTTTTCTCTTTCGGTCTTGTTACTTACATCTCTGACTCAATTTTTCAGACTAATGACTAAATGAAGCATTTGGATGGGGAGGACCCCGGCCCTTTAAATAAAAAAAAAAGTTAATGAGACTGCTTACTGAAGTTGCACCAGGGAAGTTATTTTTTCTGCATTAGGGAATTTCTAGGTTAATTGTGGCACTCTCCTTGGGAGACCTACTCACATAAAAATAAACGAGTGCGGCCTGCTTTTGAATTCCTTCCATTCTGATACTGTAATTGAGAAAAACAGCTTGGCTTGATGGTACGTATACACTGAATATAACTTAGTTTAGTGTTACAGATATCAAGAGATCACTACTTATTTTGTCTTAAAGCACCATTTACTTATTGATTTCTAAACGGTGCTGTTTTAATTTCCCCAAAGCTGTTACTTTGTAAGGACATCCAGACGGCTCTCGGCAACAAACATAAAATCTCTCCCTCTCAAAGGCAAATTCAAACTGAAAACAGAGCCAGCAAAAGATGCTGTGCAAGGAAAAAATAGTATTTCCATTTTTAAAGTTTTGATTTTGTTTGCCTGGAAAAAGATCAACTCTCTGAAGTCTCTTATGGCTACTACAGTCCTATGATTTTTTACCTATTTTTCTTTTTCAAAGTAAGTTTAGCAACACTTGAGATACAAGATAGCTGCTCAGGATTTCAAAATCTGAGAGTCACTCACTTTAGGAGCGTCAAACATTTTCCATTATCTTGCAATATCCAGATGAATGTATCCTGATTAAGATCTTTGAGCTCCTGGATAGTCTGGTTTAACGATGTAAATCAAGTAGGAAATTCAGAACCCTCAGGAGCTTTGGGGTCACTAGAAGCTAAGCCCCTCTAGCGAACCTCCTTAAACAGCTTTCCCATAGTGATTTTTTTCTTAAAAAGTCAATTTGTATTCTGACCTTTAGAGACCCAGAGGCAGCCTGTTTCCAGACAGATTTGCTGACATGAAGCCTGCCTCATGCTCTGAATTCAGGGTAAAGGTCTAATTTTCAAAATCATATGGGGCAAATTCCCATTTTGGAACCTTGAAACCAGCAATTACTACTTCCAAGTGATGAATCTCTAGTGCATAGTTGAAAGTTTATTAATTTTATGCCATTAAATAGAGACTTGACACACTCAAAAAATAGTTCAGATGGCTTCTAACTTTGTCAACTTCAGAGACCTCACGCCATCACTCTAGGAAGTCCTCAACTTTCAGAATTATGCTTGCACGTTGGGAAAAACTTTGATTTGCATTTAAAAAATGTTTTGATGCAAGTGTTATAAAATGCATGGTACATAAAACTCCATGAGCTCAACTGAACTGATCCAAGGTCTAAGTATTTAGTGAAAACTAATGGTTTCAACCAGAGAACCGATATAGTGCAATTTCACAGTGAAAAGAATCAATGGTATGAGCCAATAGTATGAGGATTTATAAATGATATTTTAACATATCTTTTCAAGAAATAGTCATAAATGAACCTACTTACAAAACAGAAACAGAATCACAGACATAGAAAACAAACATGGTTACCAAGGGGAAGGGGAGGGATAAATTGGGAGACTGGGATTGATACACATTACTATATATATTAAAAGAGATAACTAATGAGAACTTACTGTATAGCACAGAGAACTCTACTCAATACTCTGTAATGACCTATATGGGAAAAGAATCTAAAAAAGAGTGGCTATATGTATATGTATAACTGATTCACTTTGCTGTACAGCAGAAACTAACAGAACATTGTAAATCAACCATACTCCAATAAAAATTATTACTCCAATAAAAAAAAGAAGAAGAAGAAATAGTCAAGTAGTGACTCTTACAGTGGTTCAGAGTTGGGAAAAGGGACCTCCCTGGTGGTCCAGTGGGTAAGACTCCATGCTCCCAATGCAGGAGGGGACCCAGGTTCAATCCCTGGTTGGGGAACTAGATCCCACCTGCATGCCACAACTAAGAAGCCCACTTGCCGCAACTGAAAAAGATCCCACATGCCACAGCTAAAACCTGCCGCAACGAAGATCCCACGTGCCACAACTAAGACCCGGTGCAGCCAAAATGAATAAATAAATATTCCCCCCCAAAAAAAATCAGAGTTGGGGGAAAAAGGCCTTAAAGATTTTTAAAAACCCAAACCACTCTCTCATTCCAACCGCTTCCCACCCCTATCCCTTGTTGTAAACACTACCCTGGCCCAAAGTAAGGAGCTAAGCTTCTCTCAGGTTCAACTTAAACCTTTGCTCTAAGAAACTCACAACCTCCTCAGGCCCATTCCATTCCAAACAGCTGATAGATCAGTCATTGCTTAATCCATTCAATGAACATATATATGGGCTGCCTCCTCTGTGCTAGGCACTGGAGGTCAGACCATATATTGAGACAAAAATGAGACCTCCTATTACCCACTGCATGGTCCTATGTGCCCTTAGGGCCTACAGAGAACACAGATAACAATGTTGCCTAAATTGGTCCCGAATGAAGTCAGAATATAAGGTGGCAGTTCTCCACAGTCCCTCCCCGGGACTTTCCTGGCGGTCCAGTGGTTAAGACTCCATGCTTCCACTGCAGGAGGCACGGGTTCGATCCCTGGTCAGAGAGCTAAGAAACAGTGAGCTGCGAGTCGTGGCCAAAAATGAAAAAGCAAACTCCGCAGTCCCTCCCCATTACCCTTTCCCCTGCAGACCCCTCCCCATGGTCTCCTCCACAACACCCTGCCACCACACCCTCACCTCTTTTTATCTCCCAAGAGAATTCCAAATTCTTGCACTCAGAGGTTTTGGGAATGTTCGCTATCACAATTACTCCTGTGGAGACACCAATTTTCCAGATTCCTCCAAGTGTGACACTCAGAGCTGAGTTCTGAATTCAAGCTGCATGGCTCCTGAGTGCATTCTTAACCAGTTCGTTCTAGTGCTTCTCAGTGCCCCAGGAGTTTTCTCTTCCCCCTCTAGCTAGAATGCCCCTTCCAACACCCTAGCTTTCTCACATGAACTTCTACTCATCCCGCAAGACCCACCTGGAGGAGAGCTCCTTGGTCTCTTCTCTAACCACTGCAAGCAGAG
The DNA here is from genome assembly GCF_003676395.1 of Aethalodelphis obliquidens. NCBI lineage: Eukaryota > Metazoa > Chordata > Mammalia > Artiodactyla > Delphinidae > Aethalodelphis > Aethalodelphis obliquidens. The sequence continues at coordinate 18,420,008 of NW_020837960.1, read as the reverse complement.
GAGATGCTTCAATGACCCCAGTGGATGGTGTTTGTACCCGTCTTCAACACATCTCCTTATATGAGATAAAAATCTGACCCCTTTTTACTCCTGGTGAAGGAACAATTTTCTATAACTGTCTAATAGTAATTACCTAGAGAAACTCTGTATGAATTCTAAGATTGCTGACTTGTGTTAAGATATGCATATAAATAATTTACAAAGTTAAAACGTCTGGACAGGGCTGGCTCCCACCTGGAGCAGTCTCTTCTGGTTTTCAACACTTGAAGAGGCTGCCACTGGACAAGGGAGCTGCAGGTGGCTTACCAGCTACCCTGGTAAGCTGCAGGCTAGAGATCGGTATTGACCAAAATAGACCCAAGATGTCTGTGAGGAAACTCCTAAGCAAGGAATGTTAAAATGGCAGTCACGGGCTTCCCTGGTGGTGCAGTGGTTGAGAGTCCGCCTGCCGATGCAGGGGACACGGGTTTGTGCCCCGGTCTGGGAAGATCCCACATGCCGCGGAGCAGCTGGGCCCGTGAGCCATGGCTGCTGAGCCTGCGCGTCCGGAGCCTGTGCTCCGCAACGGGAGAGGCCCGTTGAGAGAGGCCCGTGTACCACAAAAAAAAAAAAAAAATGGCAGTCACTCAGAAGAGACAGTCCAGACAGAAGCTGGGAAATGAGGAACCCAATGTACCAAAGTTGGGCATATCCTTTGGAGACAGAATCCAGCTACAACCAAAGCAAAGACAGACTCAGATAAGGACAGTGAGTTCTGAGAACAAATTCCATTTTATGATAGCACCACAAATCTATACTTGTAAGTCAGACTTTTTATATTTCTTCTTCCTTTTCTTTTTTTTGGCTGTGAGGTGAGGCTTACAGGAGTTCCCCAACCAGGGACTGAACCCAGGCCATGGCAGTGAAAGTGCTGAGTCCTAACCACTAACCACTAGACCACCAGGGAACTCCCGTTTTTATATTTCTTCTATTTCCTTATACTTTCTCCCTTGGTATCCAGTAAAGGTCCAGGCTGTCTTAACTGTGCTCAGCTGAACTGAGGGTAAGGGTTTTTACCACTCTTGGGGCCTGAAGATTAGAATATCACCAGCCCACGACTAATGGCAGCCATAGGGTGAAAATGGTAGTCCAAGTGAAAGAATCCTCCAAAGGTAAGTAAAATTTTGGGAACAACAATGGCTGTGGAATCCAGCTACTCTTCCCCATCTAAAAATTCTCTTTTCAATATTAAATCTTAGAGTTTGTGGTTTTATTTTCTTCTAAAATCTGCCCCCCCCCAAATAAATTGTGAGTATCTTGAAAGGACCTTGTCATTTTCACCAATGAAGTGTACACATGTGCTTAGAACACAGGAGGGACTCAAATGTTTGTTGATAGAATGAATGAAGCAATGCATTGACTTTCAAATTTTTAAGGCACTTTTAAGGCCATCCAGTCCAATCCTTTTCCGTACATTTGTCCAACAGAACTTTCACAGGTTGTCATTAAGTTCATTCAAACAAATATCAATGAAATGTCTACAACAGTTAAGATGCTGTGCTTTCAGGAACAAGAAAAAGCCCAGTCACCAACACAACAAATGTTTCTTGAGGGCCTACTGTGTGCCAGCCACCATACTAGGCCTTACAGATATTACAATGAGTGAGACGCACATAGCATCTTAGGGAATTCATGGAGAAGAAGATAAATGGATAACAAGTACCTATAACACTGTTATAGATGGAAAATGTTAAGCGTTTTCAAAGGCTATTGGGAATCAGAGGTCAAAAAGGAAAACCAAGGTTTCAAAAGAACTTACGGGACGCTGCCATTCAGGAATGGGACAATATTTTGTGGCTTAACCTTACAGTTCAGGAATGAAAACTACTAGTTTCTAACTGAAGTGGTTGATGGAAATGGCTTGGTAGGTTTTGATGAAAATCAATATTCTCTCTTCATATCTTGATAATGATAATTATGTCAACTGACAGTGACACTGGATTTTGAAAAGCAAGAATACAGACCAGTTCTCTTTTAATGGAAACCATAATCGAAACTGAGCTCTAAATAACAAAGTTCTTGTCACATGTGACTATATGACCTACAGAAACATAGACTGGTCAACTTGAGTAATAATAAAAAGATATGTAAAGAATAAATCCTAGCCTTACTTATTTAACAGCAACTGCATAATAAAATATCTTCTATTACTTACACTGTAAACTGGGAAAGTGAAAATTAAGCTTAATAAATAGCTAAACATTATTGCATTTATGTTGTCCCATAATCAAATGAAACTTATCTTCACTCTCTGTCATATACGTGACTTCAGCTTCTCCAAATACTCTGAAATGCACCCCGACTAAAGCTGTTTCCTTCAGGATAAACACAGTGAAATGGAAATCAGAAGACAGGAGCCAGGCCAGGCTCCGCCAATAGTTACATGAATTTGGGCAGGTAAATTCTCTGGCCTAATTTTCTCATCTGTAAAATGAAGCTGTTACAGCAAATAACCTCTAAGATCCCTTTGAACACTTAGGAAAAAAAAAAAAAAAAAAAACCTATGAAAACTAACCTCTACTCCCAAAGCATCAACCAAAGCAAAAAGTTTCAAAACTAATTATTAAAGGAGCTTAGGTTTAGCTACCTTTCTGCCTCTCTTACTTGATTCAACAAACTTACTTATGAATTTCCTACCGCAGTTCGGTTGAGCAGTTTCATCTCCAGTAGTTACAGAGAAAGTGATGTCTATCAATATATTCTTTTTAAAACACGATTCTGTGACAAAGAATTTCTAAGTCCAGAAGCAATCTCTTTTGTAGAATTTTGCCTCCATGGAAAAGTTAAACACTCATAAGCCTTCTTCGTGAATTTCAAATGGTTTCTACATCCATGTATTCCACTGCAGCCATGAATTTCTTCTGTTCTTGGCAGACTGCTTGCCATTGGTGTATGTTTACAATGTTTTCCCTTGAATCTGCACAGGAAGTGAATCAGGCACCATTTGGCCATTTGTATGGAGTATGATGTAGACAAAAATGTCATTAATATAGTCATCCTAGTTATACTGAAGAATCTATGATACGAATAAACCTATCAGGCATTTTTTTTGAAGCCACACTGTATGCAAAGCACTGAAATGTCTATAAAGACAGTATGAACACTTTGTTGCTTTACCTTTGCCTGGAAATTTTACAAGTCACCAAGAAAAAAATATTTTCTACCTCAGCATAATTTGAACTTACATTTAGAAAACGTAACTCCTATTTTAAGGTTAAAAGCTCCTTGACATATACCTCTATAATGTGACATTTTTTAGAATACTAGTTGATATTATAAAAGCAACAATTCCAGATCAAAACCATAACTACTATATTCAAGCTTCATTCCTCTGGAAACTAGCTTCATCTGCATAATTTCTGCATTAAAGGTCATTAAGTTAAAGCAAAAAACGCACTGTCTGAAAAACAAGGGAGAATGCTAAAGGCAGAACAACTAGTTCTACTTCGGCAAATTAAGCAAAATTAGGCAAAAAGAAAGGAAGCAAGCAAAGGGAAGGAACTCAAGAGCTATTTGCAGCAGTGGTCCCTTGAAAGTTCTAGGAGCTTCCCCTTGAGCTTGAAGAGACAAGGAGGGCAAAGCAGAGAAGTCACCTCTCCTGGGCAGAAGCCCTAATACTCTTCACAACTTGCAATATTCATTGAATTCAGTGTAAGATGTCTGGGAGATCTGGATTCGGTGGGAATGTCTGGGAGAAGGGAGTGGCATTTGCTTTCCTGGATCTGGAGCCTTAAGAACTATACCAGAGTTCTCAAAACCTCTTAGTTATGTCACACAAGCGGCTTGGAGCATCCTCCCCACGCACACACCTGCAGGGCCGGGCAGCTCCACCCTCTCCCCTTCCTGTCCTAGGAGCTGGACCAAGGTCCAGCGGCCGGTGCACCGTTAGTCCAAGGGCCACCCTGGCCCCGGCAGGCGCCACCCGGGCAAGGCCAGACAGAACGCCGCTGTCCGGGCTCCGCTTTCCGGAGCCACGCAGCGGCGGCCACGCGCAGCTGGACACCGGCAGCACCAGGATGCGCATTATAATAACAACTTGAGAGAGCGCTCTACACTCGCGCCGACGTGGAGGCACAGCCCCTGAAGCGGGCTCTGGGACCGCCGGCGCGTCCCGCCCCTCCTCGCGGCCGAGGGGCAGCGGTTCGTACCTGTCCTCCGAGACACTGATGACGCCCTCCTCCTTGGGCACGATCACGGCCATATTCACCACCTCCTGAGACCCCTCGACCCGCTGCAGCAGGATCGGCTTGCGGGTCAGCGGCTTGGGCTGGATCTCTGCCGCCATCGGAGGAGGGGGCGCACTGCGGGCGCCGCCGCCAACAGCGCCGCGGGGTCGAGCTGAGGAGACCGCTCGGGCACGGGCACAAGCTGAGACAGGGACTCTGGTTGGCCGAAGCGGGCCGCCGGGGACCCGCGATCATAGCCTGGCCGGCGCTCCCGGGAACGACTCCGCGCTCCCGGCTTCGGGCACCGAAACCTCCACAACCGGCGCTGCAACCCGGCACCACCACCCGAGGAGGGGGCGGAGAGCCGTGGGGGCGGGGCCGGCGGGGGCGGAGCCTGCCGCAGGGGGTGGCCGCTGGTGGGCGCCAGGGCGGCTGCACTTCCGGAAGGGTGGGGGAGGAGGAGGGGAAACTGAAGAAGGAGGCGGGGCGCTGGCGGCCCAATGCGCATGCGTCAGGCCACGAGCCCATTTCCACCCCGCCCCTCCGCCATTCCCGAAGCCGCGCGGCACCGCCTCTAGAACGCATGCGCCTTCCGTGATCCGCGGCCTCCTCGCCACCTTCCACACCCAGTATTTAGTCCCCTCCCTCTTTAATCTCCCGTGAACGCGCGCGTACACATTCCTGGGAACGCGCTTGCCAGTGGCCCCGCCCACTCCGAAATCCCTGAAAAGGGGGCGGAGGTGGGGCGGGGAAAAGCGCGCCTGGGCGAGGCCGGAAAGAGAAGTATCCCGCAGGAAGGAAAAAAGCTGAGCTAGTGGGGACGTGATTGGGCATGCGCCCCAGTTACCTGTCGGGCGCGGCCTTGCAATGAAGCGTGGCTTACAGCTCCCAAGACGCACCAGCCACAGGCCTCCGATTGGCACCCCCACGGGCTTCTGGGAGTTGTAGTTTTTCAGAGCCTTCGCTTCCTTGTCCTGAAATGACCTATCGCCCACTTATCAACGCTCCTGGCCTGAGGGGCTCCGCGGCCTCCCGGGCGATTGGCCGAGTCACGGCTGGGTCTGGCCTCTAAGGCAGGGAACTGAAGGGCAGCCATCGCGGAGCAGACAGTCGCTACGGCCCTGCCACTGCACATAATAGTGGAGCTCCAGGAGTGGGAAAAGAAGAAAAGCTGTCATGCAAGCATCCTTGATAGAGGTTAGAGATGATCTGTAGTGTTAACCTCCTCGTTTTCTTAGATGGTTAAGTTACTAGACCAGGATTACTTTAGCTTCAAGTCAGGGCTATAGCACCCCCAGACTTGAACTCAGGCGCCCCTGCTCCTGACTTCTTCCCATTCCCCAGTAATCCTTCCTTTCTAGATTGCTCCAGAGACGATGGATAGAGTAATCTGTGATTTGTGAATGCATGTTAGGTGCCTGGCAAAGGGCCTGGCATGCGGAGTAGTTGGTTATGTGATAATCCCACTAAGCCCTTCCACAGTTAACAAGCTAGCTGAGGAGTGGTCATGGTCTCTGTGGTGTAATTGGGCTGGCAAGGGCTCTGAAGGTGAGAAAAATAATATGCCAGAGCTAGACAAAGAATGGGACAGGCCGCGTAGAAATGCATTTTATAAGGCAGGTTTTTGGGCAGCCGAGGCGGTAGGTAAGCTGGACCTGTCTCAAAGCACAGTGCAAAACAGGGCTTTCCACTTCTCTGAGCCTCCAGTTCCCCATCTGCCAAGTGGAGGATAATAACACCTACCTTGGGTTGTTGTGAGGCTTACAAGTGACAGATTTTAAGTGCTTTCATACACAGTAGGTTCTTTAAGATTCCAGGAATTAGGACATGGACATATTCAGGGGGACATTATTCAGCCTGCCACAGTGGTTTTAAATACCATCCGTAAGCTCCTGACTCCCATAATAATCCCTACCCTGACCACATTTCTAACTCCAGGCTCATGTATCTAAAGCTACTCCACTCTGTCACTTAACTGTTTAGTAGGTGTTCCAAACATTCCCAAATAGTATCTTTAAATCTACTGCATCATTCACCCACTTGTTCAAAACTAACTTCCTAGGAGTCATCCTTGACTCTTCTCTTTTCCTTCACAATTCTATCCAGACCATTTAGAAGTCCTATCAGCTCCACCTCCAAAGTATATCTTGAATTTTCCCATTTATACCATCTCCACCCCAGTCCAAGTCACCATAATCTCTGGCCTCTACTACCATGGTAGCCTAACTGCTTTCTCTATTTCTTCTCTTGAACCCATACAATCCATTTTTATCAAAGTAGCCAGAAGGATTTTGTTTTAAAATATAAACCAGCTCAGTTCCTCCTCTGCTTAAAACACATCGTTGGCTTACTGTTGCACTCGGGATGAAACGCCTCTCCAACCTCACCTCTTCTGCTCAGTACTTTCCAAGCTCTGGCTTGGAAATTCCCCAGAAACACCAACCTCCTTCCTCCTGGTGGCCTTTGCACCAACTATGTTCACCTCTCGGCTACTTTCTTCTCACCACTCAGGCTTCAGCTCCGATGTTAGCTCCTTAAAGAGTCCTGACCTTCCAACCGAACCCTACTTCTTCATAACACTCGTTGTCATATCACCCGGGTTTGTTTTCTTCACAGTACTTACTTCTGCCCAAAATAATCTTGTGTGTTTCTTATTTAGTTCTTAGTCTTCCTCTTCCAGAAGAGAAGCACTGGGAGAGGAGAGACCTGTCTGCCTGTTCATCGTTGTATTCCTAGCCTTTAGAATAGTACCTGGCATATCAGGAGGCATGTTGTTAAGTATTCGTTAAATAAATGAATAGAAAGGCCATTCAGGATTTGTTTAACTCTGTTCCACTAGAGCATAATGGAAAGACTGGTATCTGGAACTTGCCCTAATTCCTGGGATCGGGTGATCCTTGGGAGAAGACACAAAACTGCAGATGATATCCAGCAGGCAGACGATGATAGCGGTATGGTAAAGGCAACAAGTGATTAATTGGTACCCAAGAGAAAGGCCTAGCATGAGATACATGAGGTGTACTAATAGGCAGGTGAGAGGAAGGTAGTAGTTACAGTAGTTCTTAAACGTTTTAGGTCACAGACCTTATGAAAAATCAGTTGAATATTACAGATCAACTGGAGTGGGGGAGTGTATGTATATGTACACTTATATTTTACGTGCAATTTTACGTGCAATTTCGCAAGGTATACAAGTATCAGAGACCCAGGTTGGGAACTCTTGCTAACTCTCAGGAAATCTAAGACCGCTTAGCCCCAATTCCCCACCCTCAGGAAAGGGCATTCTAATGGAGATTAAAGAAGGAAAGAAATAGACTACTGCTAGAAAAATGATTCTCAAACTCCTTTGTTCATATTCCACCTTAAAGAATTTTGAAGAATTTCAGTATATAAATTTAAATATTCCAAAAAGTCTGAGTTCTAGCATCTTGTAAATATTAACATTGGTTGTAAATAGTTCACGCTTGATGATCTTTTATTGATTTCCCTGTAATACTATCTGAAACAAACAAAAAAATATGTATATATATTTAAATTCTACGATTTACTTAATATACTAAGGCCATAAATCTCTGATTTTTAAAAGTTTCTTCTACATTAACTGATCCTTACAATTGTTAGTACACAATAGGTCAAAACAACATAAGTCCATTAGAAATGTATATAAAAATTATTAAACATAAAAAGTAAATTTTAACTAGAAATGTTTAATGAAAATTATTATTCAAGATGAACAAGGCTACGTTTTTACATTCCCCTGTATCCAAGGATAAATAATGATTTACTGATAGAATTAAGAGGATTCAGGATGAATTCTGTTCCTATATCTTATCTTGTAAATATAAGGGCTAAGAAATCTCATTTATATAAATATTGGGTTGGCCAAAATATTCGTTTGTTTTTTCCATAAGATGGTTTGTTGTCTTTAACTTCAGTCAAAACAATTTTGTTAGATTGTATGTGACAGCTGTCATATCAGCGTGCATTTAAAAAAAGACATCAAAATTGGTGAATTTTTGTGTAGCCATTTTAATATTGAAGATGGAAGAAAGAAAGCAACATTTTCAGCCATTTATGCTTTATTATTTCAAGAAAGGTAAAAAAGATTTGTGCAGTGTATGGAGAAGGTGCTGTGACTGATCAAACATGTCAAAAGTGGTTTGCCAAGTTTCATGCTGGAGATTTCTCGCTGGACGATGCTCCACAGTCAGGTAGACCAGTTGAAGTTGATGGCAATCAAACCGAGACATTAATTGAGAACAATCAACAATATACCATGCAGGAGATAGACGACATACTCAAAATACCCAAATCAAGTGTTGAAAATCATTTGCACCAGCTTGGTTAAGTTCATCACTTTGATGTTTGGGTTCCACATAAGTTAAGCGAAAAAAACCTCCTTGACCTTATTTCCGCCAGCAAATCTCTACTTAGACGTAATGAAAACGTTCCGTTTTTAGAACAAATTGTGACAGGTGATGCAAAGTAGATACTGTACAATAATGTGGAACGGAAGAGATCGTGGGGCAAGTGAAAAGAACCACCACCAACCCCACCAAAGGCCAGTCTTCATCCAAAGAAGGTGATGTTGTGTATATCGTGGGATTGGAAGGGAGTCCTCTATTATGAGCTCCTTCTGGAAAACCAAATAATTAATTCCAACAAGTACTGCTTCCAATTAGACCACCTGAAAGAAGCACTCAACAAAAAGCATCCCGAATAAGTCAACAGAAAACGCATAATCTTCCATCAGGATACCACAAGACCGCACGTTTCTTTGATGACAAGGCAAAAACTGTTAGAGCTTGGCTGGGAAGTTGTGATTCATCCACCATATTCACCAGACATTGCACCTTGGGATTTCCATTTATTTCGGTCTTTACAAAATTCTCTTAATGGAAAAAATTTCAATTCCCTGGAAGACTGTAAAAGCACCTGGAACAGTTCTTTGCTCAAACAGATAAAAAGTTTTGGGAAGATGGGATTGTGAAGTTGCCTGAAAAATGGCAGAAGGTAGTGGAACAAAAGGGTGAATATGTTGTTCAATAAAGTTCTTGGTGAAAATGAAGAATATGTCTTTTATTTTTACTTAAAAACCAAAGGAACTTTTTGGCCAACCCAATATATGTGAGTGGAACGAGTCTTGTTATATCAGTGCTACTCAACTCTTTGAATTCTTTCTGAGTTACATGTCAAAAATCACATTGTCAAGAGAAAATTTTTGCAAATCATATATCTGACAAGGGACTTATATCTAGAATATATAAGTAACTCTTACAATTCAATAGTAAAAAGACAAATAAACCAATTTTTAAATTGGCAAAGAATCTGAATAGACATTCCCGCAAAGAATATATATACATGACCAATAAGCACATAAAAAGATGATCAACATCATTAGTCATCAAGGAAATGCAAATCAAAACCACAATGAGGGGCTTCCCTGGTGGCACAGTGGTTGAGAGTCCACCTGCCGATGTAGGGGACACGGGTTCGTGCCCTGGTCCAGGAGGATCCCACATGCCGCAGAGCGGCTGGGCCCGTGAGCCATGGCCGCTGAGCCTGCGCGTCTGGAGCCTGTGCTCCACAACAGGAGAGGCCACAACAGTGAGAGGCCCGCATACAGCAAATAAAAAATAAAAAAAAAAACCACAATGAGATACCACTTTCCAACTATTAGGATGGCTAATAGAATACAGATAATAACAAATGTTGACAAAGATATGGAGAGGTTGGGGCTTCCCTGGTGGCGCTTTTGGTGGGAATGTAAATTGGTGCAGCCACTATGGAAAACAGTATGAAGTTTCCTCAGAAAATAAAAAACAAAACTACCATATGATCCAGCAATTTCACCCCTCGGTATTTTGCTGAAGAAAACAAAAACATTAATTAGAAAAGATATATGCACCCCCATTTCTGCTTTATAGAATTCAAAACCTCTTAAGAGGAGCCAAAATATCCTTGTTTCTTCTCCCTTATCAGGAATACTTATAAAGAAGGCCAGAAAGATCTGTGAGTTAACTTGCCTTAGAAACCATTAGAGTTTCCCCCTAAGGGGGATAGGGGAAATCCCCTAAGGGGATGGAGGGTGAGTGAAATGGGTGAAGGTAGTCAAAAAGGTACAAACTTTCAGTTATAAAATAGATGAGTCCTGGGGATGTAATGATGCAGTATTCTCATCCCAAGGGGAAAAAAATTGTAGCTATGTGTGGTGATGGATGATAACTAGACTTGTGGTGATCATTTCACAATATATTCAAGTATTGAATCATGATGTAGTACACCTGAAACTAAGACATCAATTATATCTCGATACAAAAGTTTCCACCAAATCAATATTTTTTTAATTTTTATTTTTTAAACTTATTTTTGGAGGCATTGTGTCTTCCTTGCTGCGCACGGGCTTTCTCTAGCTGTAGCAAGCGGGGTCTGCTCTTCTTTGCAGTGCACGGTCTTCTCATTGCAGTGGTTTCTCCTGTTGCAGAGCACGGGTTCTAGGCATGCGGGCCTCAGTAGTTGTGGCGCTCAGGCTTTAGAGCGCAGGCTCAGTAGTTGTGGAGCACAAGCTTAGTTGCTCAGCAGCATGTGGGATCTTGCCAGACCAGGGATCGAACCTGTGCCCCCTGCATTGGCAGGCGGATTCTTTTTTTTTTTTTTTTTTTTTTTTTTTTGCGGTATGCAGGCCTGTCATTGTTGTGGCCTCTCCCGTTGCAGAGCACAGGCTCCGGACGCGCAGGCCCAGCGGCCATGGCTCACAGGCCCAGCCACTCTGCGGCATGTGGGATCTTCCCAGACCTGGGCACGAACCCGTGTCCCCTGCATCGGGAGGCGGACTCTCAACCACTGCGCCACCAGGGAAGCCCCTGGCAGGCGGATTCTTAACCACTGCGCCACCGGGGAAGTCCCCAAATCAATATTTTGTAGTACCTTTTTGTTGTTGTTTTTACCCCATGCAAAGCACCACAGTAAGACATGGAATGGGGAAAGTTTATGAGATGGGAGAACATCTGACATAAATGCAGGTAGATCCTCAGGCAAATTGGTTTTAGGAAAAAGTATCTATAAAAGTTGAGGATCTGGGGGGCTTCCCTGGTGGCACAGTGGTTGAGAGTACGCCTGCCGCTGCAGGGGGCGCGGGTTTGTGCCCTGGTCCGGGAGGATCCCGCGTGCCGCGGAGCGGCTGGGCCCGTGAGCCATGGCCGCTGGGCCTGCGCGTCCGGAGACTGTGCTCCGCAACGGGAGAGGCCGCAGCTGTGAGACGCCCGCGTACCGCAAAAAAAAAAAAAAAAATGTTGAGGATCTGGAAATGAATACCCTTATAATGATGTGTGTCCGTGTACCACTTGACAAGTTTTCACGGAGCAGAGCTCCACAGGCCACAGTTTGGATACCACTGATCTAGGAAACAGAAAGGGGGCTGCCATTCCAGCAGGACATGGAACTTTTAGGGAAGCATTAAACGAGAAGAATTGTGCTTAATAATTGGACAAGGCAACTTCTTTTGCATTGATTCCTCACTCTTGGAAGGCCAATTATAGGAAGCAAGGTGAGTCCAGGGAAAAGGGTCAGAGCTGAGTCCAAAGCTTTTTCTAATAGTAAGCAGCATGTATTTTTCTGGCTCATCCTCAGCAGTCTAGTCTGGCAATAGAAAGCTGGGCAGGTGTAAATAGTAAGAAACATATACCCTGGCCTCTGCCCTGGTGTCTGACACAGAACTCTGAAGACCCTTTTAATTTCCTAAGTGATAAGAGCACTAGGAACATCTCTTGTTCTAATGAGGGCTGGTCACCAGAAAGACCAAGCTGTGATTAGAAGCTTGCAGATGCACTGCCCCCCTCCACACACCCGCCATGAGGGGAGAGGGGCTGGAAGTGGAGTTCATAATTGCTCATGCCTATGTGAGAAAGCCTCCACAAAATCCCCAGGGTAGGGAGTTCAGTGCGCTTCCAGGCTGGTGAGAACATTCACACCAGGAGGGTGATGGACCCCAACTCCACAGGGACAGAAGCTTCTGCACTGTGGGCCCTCCCAGATCTCATCCTATGTATCTCTTCATCTGGCTCTTCATCTGTATCCTTTGTCAGATCCTTTAATAAACTGGTAAACATAAGTGTTCCCCTGAGTTCTGTGAGCCATTCTAGCAAATCAATTGAATTAGAGGAGGGGGTGGTGGGAACCTCTGATTTGTAGCCAAATTGGACAGAAGTGGGGGTGACCTGGAGACCTACTACTTTCAGTTGGCATCTGAAGTGGGGGGCAGTCTCATGGGACTGAGCCCTTAACCTGTGGGAACTGGTGCTCTCTCCGGGTAGACAGTGTCAGAATTGAATTAAAGTACAGGACACCCAGCTGGTGTCAGAGAATTGCTTGATGGGAGAATAACCCCACACATCTGGTGTCAGAAGTGTGCATGCGGAAGTTGTGTGAGAGTAAAGGAGAAACACAGGAGAAGAACTGGGTTTTCCCTAATGCAGCAGGGATCTGGGGATCCGGCCTCATCAGATGAAACCCACACTTAGCGAGAGGGGTCTGGGATACTGGTGTGAGAGCCAGAGGCAGTCAGTGAGCAGCGAGGACATCGGAGAGGCAGCTCTGCACCCACCTCCAGGCTTGGGTTCAAGAGCAGGGCATTCAAATCTGAGGTGACAACTTAGGAAAGCAAGGTAGGGCCCGGGTCTCAAGGACTGGTGTTCTGAGTAGGAGGCCTGGACAGGGTCCTAGGTGTCAAAACTAGGGGGCAAGGTGGGAGTAGAGCCTCTTACCAGTGTGTCCTTTAGCAAGTCACTGAATCTGTTGGAGCCCCCCTTTCTTCATCTGTAACATTACAACACCAAACTCCCAGAGTTGTTGTGAAACAAGAATAAGGTCATTCATCTGAAAGAAGAGGCCAGCATCTGGCAAGTAGCTCCTCTGAAGGAAGAGGGGAAAGCTGAGAAGAACTTGGAAGGGGACCACAGGGAAAACATGGGGACAGAAGAAAAGGGGTGGAGATGATGACTTAGTCTCAAAACAAAGGAGAAATCTAATGATCAGAACTGGGTCACAAGTCAGGGCCACAACATCTTGCAGCAGAAGTCCCAACTTTTCAAAGGGCAAAAATCTGAGAATAGAGATTCCATCTTTATTGGAAGTCCACACTTACTGGAAGTCTAGCATTCATTGTTTTGAACTCTGAATTTTCTTGCTGACTCAAATATGCATTTGTGGGTCCCAGGCAGGCTCACAAAATCCCTCCAGTGCAGAACTAGCAGTCCCTTGGCCTAGGACTTCCATAACGAATGATGCTTCTCCGGAAGAATATCTTTTAAACTACATCCAGGAACATCAGATAAACATCCCTCCATTTGTTTCCCTCCTCCCTTCCTTCCCCATTCCCTTCCCAGCAGCAGGCACTAGGACTCCCTCGGCAACAAGGGTTTTTTGCTTCTGAAACCCGGCTGCACTTGAGTGCCTTGGGAACTTCTGGAATATTCCTGGATCCTATCCCTGAATGGCTGAACTTGGTTTTCTGGGAGCTTGACCTGAGAATCTGACTCTTTATAAAGTGTTTCAGGTGATTCTGATGCAGGTGGCCCTTGGTGTCTAGGGTAATCCGGGAACAACAGGCCTGGGAATCCAATGGAAGGCTACAGGAAAAGGGATCCGAGATACAGAGGGCTGGGTCTCCAAGCACAGGGCCCATCTCCCGTTGCCTTTCCTTTCCCAGAATGAGAGACTAGCCAGCCTGCATGCTCTTCCATTGGTAGCATCTAATGTTTCTGATCAGACCAATGTCTTTTTTTTTTTTTTTTTTTTTTTGTTGGGGGGGCCCATTGAGTAACAGAAAACAGCCTGTGATTTTTCGCCTGCTTACCTGTGCTGGAAGCAAGCACAAGGCTTTTGCAAGGCTTTTTCCTTAATCTTCTTCTTCAATCCTCCCCACTCCTCTTTAGCCCAGGAAACCTTGGGCTAAAAATAGGTTTTCATGTACTCAAAGGTCTGAAGTAAATTTCATTTCTATATCTATATCTATGACTATATCTATATCTGTATCTATATCTATATCTGTATCTATATCTACATCTACAGCTGTATCATCTAACTACCCATCTATGTATGTTTTGAATAGACTTTATTTTTTTAGAGCAATTTTAAGTTCACAGCAAGATTGAGCAGAAAGTACAGGGATTTCCCATATCTCCCCTCTTCCCATATACGCACAGCCTCCCCTGCCAGAGTGGTACCTTTGTTACAACTGGTGAACCTACAATGACACATCATTATCGCCCCAAGTCCATCATTTAACTTAGGGTTCCCTCTTGGTGTTGTACATCCTATGGGTTTAGACAAACATGTAATGGCATGTAGAGGGGATTCCCCGGCGGTCCAGCGGTTAAGACTCCGTGCTTTCATTTCCGAGGGTGTGGGTTAGATCCCTGGTTGGGGAACTAAGATCCCACAAGCCGTGCAGTGCGGCCAACAAAATAATAATAAAAGTAAAAAATATAATGAAATGTATCCATCATATAGTATCATATAGTATCAGAATAATTTCACTGTCCTAAAAGTCATCTGTGCTCTGCCTAGTCACCCTCCCTGCCGCCCACCCCCAGGAACCACTCATCTTTTTATTGCCTCCATAGTTTTGCCTTTTCCAGAATGTCGTAAAGGTGGAATCATACAGTATGCAGGCTTCTCAGATTGGCTTCTTTCACTTAGTAACATGTTTTTTAAAGTTCCTTCATGTCTTGATGGCTCATTTCTTTTTAGCACTGAATAATATTGAATTGTCTGAATAATATCCCATTGTCTGAAGGCACCATTCACCTACTCAATCTCGGTTGCTTCCACGTTTTGGCAATTATCAGTAAAGCCGCTGTAAACATCCGTGTTCAGGTTTTTGTGCAGACTTAAGTTTTCAACTCCTTTGGATAAATACCAAGGAGCCACACTGCTGGATTGCATGGTAAGAGTATGTTTATTTTTGTGAGACGCTGCCAAACTGTCTTCCAAAGTGGCTGCACCATTTTGCATTCCTGCCAGCAATAAACAGGAATTAGGGTCATCTATATTTCAAAGGAAGACCAGCTCTTCTGGAATGTTCTGCAGAGGAACTCGGAGGACAGGGTAGAATGAAGTGGGAGTGGGAACCCACTCTAGGGAAATGGTGATAGGGTGAAATAGTGAAAGAAAAGAGAAGGAGGAAGAGAGTGTATGCTTCTGTTCCTTCTTGGCTTTCTCTTTACTAATAACTTTGATGCCACTGCAGACCCGCCCTTACACTAGCCCTGACCTGGGCTGAAGCAAGGGGCAGGGACTGTGACCAGTGAACTCCCTTCTTAGGAACCCAAGAGCAGAGGAACCCCAAGTGCCTTTGGTCAAGAGGAAGTGAGACTATTATTCCTAGAGCGGGGTGGGTCTCAAAAACTTGCTGACTGAAAGCAGAAATGAGAATATAACCTCCTCAGCTTGTCATTCAAGGGTCTTAAATCTGCCAGAGTCCTCAGTTTAGCTCAAGAAAACTCAAACTAACTCACAACTCCTTAGACATTATCTTCATTTATTCTTTTATCCAGCAAATATTTGCTCAGTGCCTGCTCTGAGCCAGGCTCTAGATGTGATTAACTCCCTTGCGAAGTCAAGGACAGAGCTCGATTTGGTTCATATCTTGGTTTTATCATTAGAGGGTCACTGGCTCTAGGGTCCAATGAGCAAGCAGAGGAGAGGAGTTGATGTGAAAAGATTTTGGTTTGAAAATAAAGGTCAGGACTACGCTCAGGTTCTGGTGGACAAGTATGCGGTCAGTTTTGCTGTAAACCTCCTACATCAAATAATGTTTAAAAGAATGTATGAAGGGGGAATTCCCTTGTGGTCCAGTGGTTAGGACCCGGCACCTTCACTGCCGAGGGCCCAGGTTCGGTCCCTAGTTGGAGAGCTAAGATCCGCAGATCCTCAAGCCACGTGGCACGGCCAAAAAAGAGAAAAAAAAAGTGTAAGAAGGAATTAAATGGGAACTTTGGAGAATGAATATCGCCCATAGGAAATAGTGAAATGGGGAAGAGGTGAAATTTATTGCCATTTGGGCAAGATGGTTTATTCATTTGGAGGAAACAATCCCTAACTCTCACATATAACTACAGTTCTTTACAGAATGGACATTTTGTGTATTGTGGCAACTTTGGGGGATAACACATTTTTCTACAAGTACCTGCTTTTGGCTCCATTTTCCATCTAAAATTATACACATGAGGGAGAGAAATGATTCTGTTAACAAAGAATGAGATCATCTTTATCCTCAAAGACCTTGACTGAAGATCAGTGGTCAATGACCAAAATTCTAATGTCACTGGAGTCCTGGCAGAACGGCATCTGAAACTCTTTGTATATATCTAATCAGGCTTTTTAAAACCTCTCATGAGTTTAAGGATCAACATAACACAGCCATCTTAGATAGGAACCACTGTTATTGCTTAGGCCTCATTGACTTGGTTTTAGGAAAACACCTCCCATCATCAGAATTTATCCTACAAGCCTTTTTAAGCAGAGACTCAGCTTTCTTCTCCTATTGTCCCCAGTATCAAGCACAGTGCAAGGCATGAAGAGGAAGCTCAGCGATGACAAGCAAGCAGAAAGATTAACTAAATCTTAATATCTTTACAGAACAGTTTCCAGTGAAGTGGAGCAGAGTCACATACCCACATAGCTCCTATCAATAGAATTTACTTGGCAATTAATAAATGGAGTCCAAAGAGATTGGGATGAATATTTGTTATCAAAGATGCCTCCTCTTGAGTCAAATTGGTGAGCATCAGGTTAATTCCCCTCAAGAGAAGAGATACCATGGGAAAAGGGCTTTTGTGCCAATTGACTCAACGTTTTTCTTTCTTCAACTGCCATCCTGTCTCTAGGGAGAAAAAAGCAAAAACAAAAAACTCAAAACAATGAGAAAAAAGACTGCACTGACAAATAAATAAAAAGAGTTAAGAGGGAATATAGAACAAATTGGAAGTTCTACCGAGAAACAGAAGGAGGCCAACGTATTACTGACAGCCCAAACAGTAAAACCCTAACTTTGATCTCCTACATTCAATCCCTGAAGAATTTTATGGGCATCTGAAACATACATCCTTACTTCCCAGGTATAAAATCCTGAAGAATTTATGTCCTATTTCATATGTTCTCAGATTAAGCATTTTAAAAAATCTGATTCCCTTTTGAGATTCATGCAAAAAGGAGCTAGAACATGCACCCTTGAATGGCATGATGAAGGAAGTGGCAATGTGTCATGGTTTCCTGTTCTCTCGGCCCCAGACGTGTTCCCTTGAAGCCACGCTTCTCATCGCTGCTAGAGTAATCGTTCTAAAACTCACATCAGATCCTGTTACTCCCTAAAACGGCCTGAAACCTTTGACAGCTTTCCCTGTCTCTAGAGTTGAAACTATACCCATCGTCTGGCCCATGCCTACCTCTCCAGTCCATTCATTCCCCACCCTCTACCCCCTCCAACCTCAAATCCAGTGACACTGCGTCAGGTAGAATGATTTTAGCTGCAAGTAACAAAAAATCCGACTTGATCTTTCAGAGAATGAAGGGAACACAAGGCTCCACTTAATCTCTGGTCGGAGTTTGTTCAGGTCATTTGGCTCCATTTCTCTGCAATTCCCTTAGCTCCATGTGACGTCTTTCTCCTCTGGTGGGCTCCCCTTGAAGTAACAAAGTGGAAACTAGCGGCTCTCGGGTTTACATGCTTCCTCTTCCCCAACTATCAAGCCGAAGTCCTGGGCTTCTTTCTGATTGGACATAGCCAGCCCTGAACTAATATACCTGAGGAATGCCATGGCTGATTTTCTTAGGCCTGGAGGACCTGCCTCTCTGGGAACCAGCTATGACAGGGGAATGGATTATGCCAGCTGGCTAAGGCCAATCAAGACCCATCCCTGGAGCCGGGAGCGAGGTCAGTTACGCTCAACCCCCTGTCTAGGAAATTTGCAGAGAAGGAAAGAATGGATGCTCAATAAGCATCTTCAGAATCCAAGGTACCTGACAATAACCTAAGCCTTTCGTCCCATGGTACACCTCTCTGCTCTCTTCCTAGAATGTTCTTCCCCACTTCATCTGTCTGGCAAATTCTTACTCTTTCCTCAATCTTAGCTCAAGCATTTCATCCTCTGTAAGGCCTCTGGGTATCCACACCCCCGCCCCGCCACCAAACAGAGTGGATTACTCCCTTCCATGTGCCATTCTTATACCCAGCATAGACTTACTTTATTGCCTCATCCCATTATTCATCAATTGTACGTTTAATAGATTTGTCTCCCCATACAGAAGGTTAACCCCTTGAAGACAGAAACCCTAACCTTTTTATCCTTCCTCTTGACATCTATGAAGAGACCACAGCCTATATGAGTATTGTTTAAATAAATTCTGAGTTTTGTTCATTCTAGTGGTGGGAGCGATCCTCAAGTTGTGTGCTGTGTGTGTAGGTATGACCTCTTCTGATGTCATAAACTCAAGAAAGAGACAAGTCTTCAAAAAATGTTGCTAGAGACTGGAGCACAGAGAGGTGGGAGGTAGGACACCTACAGCGCTCTGGCCCTTGGCCTCCTTGATCTGGGTTTAGAGGGATCTAGAGGTTTTTGAGAGTCCAGAGCATTATTAGTTGTAATGATGCCCTCTGCCATATGAAAGCAATTCAGGAACCAGGCAAGAGGCTTTCTAATAGGAACCTCAAGCTGGTCACCTGGCCAGGCAGATTCCCTAATCGCATGTGGTGCACCATGTTTATATAACCTTTATTATTCCTAATTGGAAAGGAGGGACATGCTCTAAATAATATTTCCTCTCACCTCCCAGCTCAAAGAAAAAATATACCACTTTTTACCTTTCCTCAACTTACAGTATCTGGGGGTGGAGTAAAGAAACATTTCCAAAAGCTGAAATAAAATTGTTAGCATTATTAGCAATTTTGTAACACACTAAATCTAGGTAGGGCACAGTATATATGGCAGAGAAACACAGGAAGCAATTGGGAAATGTCAGGGAAGCTAATAATGAATTCGCCAATGAGAAGTGCTTTGCAAATAATAACATTGATGATAGTACCACAACTCTCCTGGAGGGCCCCAGGATTCAGTTAGAAGACGGTCAAGGTGTTAGATGCTAGTAACTGTCATTAGAGTCGCAAAAGCAGCAGAAGACTGGCTCTCCGACCTTAGCAGAGTCACACATCAATGGAATAGCTAGAGACTATGCATAATATAACCTAGTGTAGTATAAATTATGCATCTGTGATAGCACTGTAACGACGTTATTTCACTGATTACTGAGTGATCGGCGTGGATATCAATCAGGAAAGGCTCTCGAAGGGGTGAGTCACGGATTTTTAAACAAGTGGTTGATGTAATGTGGATGGTACTCAAAAAATATTATCTTAGCAACTGTGTAGAGAATGAACTGAGACGGGGGAGCACAAAGCAGGGAGATCAGGTAGGAGGCGGTAATGCAGACGAGGTGACGGGAGCGTGGACTGGTGTGTGGGCTGTGAAATGGAGCTGGGATCGTTTAGAGAAGGCAGTGCAAAGGACTGCATCACACGTGGGCTTTGCAAACAAGCTGACTCGGGCTCCAAGCCTGGCTTCCCCACTGACTAGCTGAGTTGCTTGACTACCTAACCTACCTGCTATAAGGCTATTCCCTCATCTACAAAATGCACTCATGGGTGTTTGTCGTTTTTGAAGTGCATTATCTAGACATCCTTCCTAATTTGAATGAATCCCAATGGGATTGGGAAGCCACAAAAGAGAAGCTGTTCCTCATGCTTTGAGTAGAGCCAGTTGATGCTCTCCCTCCTCTCTGTGCTGGGGGGTGGTGATGCAAAGGCACTGTGGTCAGCTTGAGAATCTTCGAAGTCTCTGTGGTGAGATTAGCATCCAGAGGCATGGCGGGGCATGTCCTGGGAATTGTAGCTGAGGTTGGATCCCAACTTTGTGCTCTGCTTCTTCCCTTGGCTCTTCCCTGAACCTAGTCTTCTACCTTCCTATAAGTTCTGTGGGTTGCCTGATAACTTTCCAGTAAATTGCCTTTCTACTTAAGACATCTGTTGCCTGCTACCAAGAACACTGACTAAAACGTGACCTCACAGGGCTGTTTGAAGGTTGAATAAGATGGTGTGTATAAAGTCTTTAGCCCAGTACTTGCCTCAGGCAAATGCTTGCTAAATGGTTGATCTAAGGCAAAAACAAAGAAAGCATTTGTGACAGAATAGACTTTGATGACTAATTAGATGTGAGAGAAGAATAAAAAGGAAGAATGGGGAAGATAACACTGTTTACCAACCTGCCTTCCACATCCCTGTTCTGTGTCTAACAAGAGTATGAAAGCCAACAGGACGACCTGCTTAAAACAGGTTAGAGAGTAATGGCAAAGTACCGAATGAGCCTGTTGACTGAGAGCATGACAAAGTCTGAACTTGTTCGCCCGGCACACAAGACATTTTATAACCCTGTCCGGACCTTCCTTTCTAGCCCGGATACTTGCCACTCCCCGAAAAGCGGCTGCCGTGGAGTCAGAGCAAGCTGCTTGGTGTCCCATGAACGAACCAGGTTATTCTGATATTCACTGCCTTTGCCCACTGTATTCTCCCTGCTTGGAATGTCTTTCTCAACCTCCCTCAACTTCAACTCCTTAGTTAAGACTTGGGTTACATATTTTCTCCTCCATGAAGCCCTTCCTAACTCTTTGCAAGCAGAGTTACTTGCTCCTACCTCTGGGCTCCCACGGAATTTCGTTCATGCCTCCCTGATAGCAAGGACCACACTTTATTCCAATGTTCTCTTCATGTCTCTGTCATTGCCCCGTGTGGTCCCAGACCCCAGGGATGACAGATTGGTCATCCCCGCATCCTCATTCCCTGATGTTATGTGGCCCGTAGACAGTACTTCACAGGCTTGCTGTCGGACACCCAGAACATTTCTTTATATACTTGCTTAGAGATAAAAGGGTTTGCTTGTGAGAGAATGAACCAGATTCAACAATCCACACGCAAAAATTAGTCCTGTTCGTTATTTGTTCACGCATTATGAAATAATCAGGGTCCTTTAACTTCCTAGCTCCTGAAGAGCAAAGTTCTGTTTTAATTCACTTTGTACCAACATGGTTTTGCACCAAGAAGTGCAGTAAAGGAATTTAAGGGGCTGCTTGGATGTAACCAAAGAGATGTTGTAAATAAGCTGCAGAAGCCATGGTTGGAGACCCTGGGCTGCAAGAAGCCAAGCCAGAAGCCTTGGTTAGGTTTTTCTATAGACTCTCTACAACTCTGATCCCCATGATTCAACCAAATCACCTTTCTTAAATAGGCTCTGCTAATGAAAATAAAGATTCCCCTTTGCATTTCCTCAAGTTAGGAGTAAGTACCAGGTTCCAGAGGAACATAGCCTTGATGCCAAAATTTAGTTTTATCTTCCATTGTCCTAAGAAACTATTCCTTCTCATTTTATTAAAAAAATTTTAGAGATTTCACTTTTAAATTATTTTTGAGTAGATAACACATTACTGTGATCCAAAATTCAAAACTATACAGTGTAGGGGACTTCCCTGGTGGCACAGTGGATAATACTCCACGCTCCCAATGCAGGGGCCCGGGTTCGATCACTGGTCAGGGAACTAGATCCCGCATGCATGCTGCAACTAACAGGTCACATGCCACAACAAAGGAGCCCATGTGCTGCAACTAAGGAGCCTGCCTTCCACAACTAAGACCCAGTGCAACCAAATAAATAAATAAATAAAAACTACACAGTGTAAAGTGTTCCCCCCTACAATGTAACCCAGCTATCAAGCTTCCCTTACCATAAGCAACCAAAGCTATCTCTTTCTCATGCATTCTTCCAGAGATATTTTATGCATGTAAGGAAATATTTTTAATTTCCTACTGCCTTTTACACAAAAGTTAAAGTAGTACACACAGTTCTGCATCTTGCTTCTTTTCACTAAATAAGATATCGTGTAGATCTTTTCATATCAGTATTTATCCTTTTTCCTGGCTGCATAGTATTCCATTGCACAAGTGAACTATATTAGGCCAGTCTCCCATGAATGGACCTTCTGTTTTTTCCCTAATCCTTTCTATTTTTATAAACAATTCAGCAGCTCTTTTAAACCTCTCTTCAAACTTCCTACCAGCCTCTGCCTCCCTTAGTCTCCAAAAATGCTGTCTTTCTTCACTCACAGAGAAAACAGAGGCCATTACATAGAGATTCCATCAAATTCCTGTCTCCCATCCACTTTGTGCTTCAAACTCCATCAATACCAAACAGCAGATAGTTCCTGAGAATGTGCATGTTCTCTCTTGTTTCTTCTGTACCTTTGTATATGCCATTCCTACTCCCGCCGTCATTGGGTTTGCCTGGGAAACCTCTATTAACCTTTCAAATCCAAGTTTGGATATCATGCCAGAGGGAGTTAATCAGTTGCAGCTGTGTAGTATGTCTGTAGCTCGTTCTTCTCCCTCCATCGTACTTATTATGCTGGTTTGAAATTTGTTTACAAGTCTCTGTTCCATAGGTCTGTGAGCACCTTGAGAGCTAATTCATGTCAGGATGCCTAGCACTTAGCATAATCTGGTAATAGAAGCTACTCAATAAATATTTGTGGAATAAATGAATAAATAACATGGGGGAGACATAAGCACACTCTGTAATGACAAGTATTTGCAAAAGAGCAGAATGAGTCTTCAGTCTGCACAGTGTAGCAGAAACAGCATTGGACCAGAAACCAAGAGAACCAATTCTGGTCCATGGAAGCAGGAAACTCTTTCCAATGTTCGTTGCTGTATCCTCAGTGCCTAGAAGAATGGCTGACTTGATTGGTGCTGAGAAAGAATGAGGCTTTGTGGTACATTTGTCTTTGAATCTGCCAAAGACACGCTTTATTTCAAATAGTTTGCAGGGAGAAAGCTAGAACCAGAGAGTCTGTAGTTTTTGGACTAAAAACCGAACATACATAACACCCCGTTGTAGGTGAACTATCATAAGGCCAGAGAATTTATTATCAGCTTAAGTTGAGCAAATTCAATCAATTGACTTTTATTACAAATATATCTTATAGATTAAATTAACACATTTCGCATAGCCACAGGTTTTTCCAAGCTTAGAGGTAACATGCTTAATTTGGGAAATGAAATAAAAAACCTTATAGATGATCTTGGCTCCTCCTCTGTGACACTAAAAAATAGCAATAGTGTGACAGTCAGAGACAGAACCCCTAAGAATTTAAACTGAAATAAGACCTTTACCCCACCTGGCCTGTCCTCTAACAGAACTCTGTTCATCGCTCTCCCGCGGTCACCAGCATGCAGATATTCTTCTGCACTCTCTTCCTTTTCTTACCAAACAGGAGTAGCATGCACATTAATGTCAATTCTCCACCAGTTCGTGAAAATAAGATTCTTTAGGGAATTCCCTGCTGGTCCAGTGGTTAGGACTCCACGCTTTCACTGTCGATCCCCGGTCGAGGAATTAAGAACCTGCCAGCCACGGGGTGTGGCCAAAAAAAAAAATTGAATTAAAAAAAAGAAAAGAAGATTCTTTTGTCCTAATGCTTCTGATCAAACATCATGGTGACCCATAGATTGTTTTTAGACCAAGACTGAATCAAAGTTTTATAATTTTAATTTCCACAATGTTCAATAAGTATGTGTTGATTGACTGAATGAACATTTGGCCATTAATTAGCTCTGTAACCTTGGGCAAATTTCATTGAACTTTTCTGAGCCTCATTATCCTCATCTATACAATCGAGTTTGATTGATGTATTTTTCAAATTATTATTTTTTTCTTTTTTTTTCAAATTATTTTTAATAGCTTAAACCTTTCTTCAAACAAAATCCTAGGCAGAACACAATATACAGGACAGTAAAAAAAAGTGGAGGTACTCTAGATAAAATAGGTTTGGGGACCCTAAGACTCCTTGCTTCACCTCCTCCTTCCCTACCGTCACTTCAGCTCTGAGCTCCAGGGCTCTGTGAGGCACCATCTAAAAATCCTCAGGAGGGGTTTCCCTGGTGGCGCAGTGGTTGAGAGTCCGCCTGCCGATGCAGGGGACACGGGTTCGTGCCCCGGTCCGGGAAGATCCCACATGCCGCGGAGCGGCTGGGCCCGTGAGCCATAGCTGCTGAGCCTGCGCGTCCAGAGCCTGTGCTCCGCAGCGGGAGAGGCCCGCGTACCGCAAAAAAAAAAAAAAAAAAATTCTCTGGACTAGGGAATTCCCTGGCAGTACAGTGGTTAGGACTCCATGCTTTCACTGCCAAGGGCCGGGTTCAGTCCCTGGTCGGGGAACTAAGATCCCACAAGCCGCCCAGTGCCGTGAAAATATAAATAAATAAATAATAAAAATTTTAAAAATAAAAATAAAAATCCTCTGGACTAGATGATTATATACATGACATTGACTCCCAGACTGGTAAAGAAACTTACAGTCATGTAGGTCCTGAGATTCCCAGCCTTAGGAATTAAACAAGATAGAGCTACACAGGCAAATGAAAATATGAATTTCTTTGCTTTGGGTCAACCAACAGCAGCTGATTATTTAATGCTAAGCAGAATTCAAAATTATATATAGTGTTGATAAATTAACAATGAACATGCTAACAGTGAACAATGAACATGGTAACATAAATTATAACAAATAACTTTCGGTAGATAAAATTTCTCAACATATTATAAAAATGAGTGGGGGTAATAAAAGGAATCCCTGGGGAGTGAAAAGGTTGAGACTCATGATGAATTCCATTTTCTTCCTTTTCATACATATAAAATGAGGCAGAGAAAGATGAAATGGCCTTTCTAAGCTCCCACAGCTTACTTAGTGGCAGAACACAGCGCTTGCCGTTTCCAGCCCACTGTTCTTTCCCGACCGTGTTGGCTTTCTGTGTAAGGTTAGACTTCCACCTTTATGTGTCTGGGATCCGTGGTCACACAGCTACAGAATGATAGAAAGTCCTCATTATCTCAGCATTCATTCTCTGAATCCCTGAAGTTTGAAGTTATGAGGGAGAGTAAAAGTCATCATAACTTAGAAACGTTTACTTATCAAATGACTGCTTATAAATACCCATCCCCATTAAACATTAACGTCTATTCTCCCCTTCTAGGGTCAATTTCTTTGTCAAGTCTCGAGTTGATGACTGGATTTTTACACGTATTTGACAATACAGTCCAAACACAACGGAAATCAACTACAAAGTGAAATTGCGCATCTCATGAAAGATAATTTTATGAGATTGATGAAAGAAGGCCAATGAGCTTAGTCCACAGTGAAAGAGGGGAAAAGACATTGACATCGAAGAGGTAGGCAAAGGCCTTGTTTAGGATTAAGATTAGGGATGGCCTTGTGGGTCTCAGTGCTTTTTGTTTTTATTCTGATTGGGATGGGGAATTGGGGGAGGCCTTTAAGCAGGGCAAGTGACAATCAGATTTATCTCTAAAATTTTCATTTTGAAACTGGCAAATACACTAAAATACATGATTTTGCAACTGTATTTCTGTGATTTTATCCCATAGATGCAGCTCCACATGTATGAAATGACACCTGTATGAAGTCTTTCATTGTTGCATTATTTGCTCAGCAAAAGGTACCTGGTTAAATAAACGATGGTATGATAAGCAGCGGGAAAAACAAATAAGGAAGATCTCTATGTGCTAATATGAAAAGAGCTTTAGGATGTATTGGTAAGTGAAAAAAAGCAAGATACAGAACACTGTAGAATAGTCTCTATAGTAGGCTACCTTTTATGTAATAAGGTGAGAGATATATTTGCATATGCTTGCATTTGCCTTAAAAATCCTAGAAGGATAGGGCTTCCCTGGTGGTGCAGTGGTTGAGAATCTGCCTGCCGATGCAGGGGACTCGGGTTCGTGCCCCGGTCCGGGAAGATCCCACATGCCGCGGAGCGGCTGGGCCCGTGAGCCATGGCCGCTGAGCCTGCGCATCCAGAGCCTGTGCTCCGCAACGGGAGAGGCCACAACAGTGAGAGGCCCGCGTACTGCAAAAAAAAAAAAAAAAAAAAATCCTAGAAGGATAAAAAAAAAAGATACCAATGGAAATAAATATCATTAGAGAGTTGGGGTGAGGGATGCAGGAGTAGGTTATAGAGTTCTCTGAGCCTATCTTTTTATAGTGTGTTGAACTTCGAACCATGCAAATGTTGTACCTAATAAAAAAAAATACATTTAAAAATCACTCTGGCTGCTCTGTGGAGAGAAGTTGTAGGGACAAAGAGTAGAAGCTGGGAGACCATTAGGAAGGTGGTGAAGTTGGTTGGGCAGGTGTAGATGGTGGCTGGCTCTGGAAGGAAGCAGTGGAGGTGGTGAGAAGGAGTCAGGTTGGGGGTGCAGAGCCAGGTGGACTTGCTGATGGATTGGATGTCACATGTGAGAGAAGAAAAAAAAAAAGAAATCAAGGATAATTCCTAATATTTGTCTTGGGCAGCTGGAGGAGAGAAAATGGAGTAGAGGTTGGGAAGGGGCAGGGAAAATTGAGAACCAAGGGTCTGTTTTGGACTCGTGAAGACTGATATGTCTCTTGGATGTCCAAGTGGAAATGTCCACAACTAGAGAGAAACATCCAAAAGAATGAAGACAGCAGAGATGTTTCCAAAGATGAGTTCAACTCCCTGTGAGTTTTAACTGAAGGATTGAGAGACTGTGGGAAAATTAATAAAACCCTCAAGCATTTTGTTAAATATCCATCTTCATTTTCATGCTGCACAAATAAAATACAAAGGAAAAATGTCACTTGTGCCATTATAAGATTTTGTTGGAAAAAATTATGTCCAAAAATTCCAGTCAGTCATTGGACTTGTTCTTAGTTCTAAGAGTAAGCCTGTAGTTATCATTATAGCCTATATTTTGGTAGATATAAAGTAAATATACTTTCACAATTTTTATTTCACTTTTCAAGATAAAACTCAAATCAAAGCTTTTTCACTATTGGGAATTCCCTGGAGGTCCAGTGGTTAGGACTTGGCACTTTCAGTGCTGGGGCACAGGTTCAATTCCTGGTCAGGGAACTAAGATCTCCAAAGCTGAGCAGTATGGCCAATAAAAGAAAAAAGAAAAACAAACAAAAAAATTTTCACTGTTTATTATGAAATGTAAGCAGCCTACCCTAAGTGGCCTTTTAAAAATTATTTTTAATTAATTAATTTATTTATTTATTTGGTTGTACCAGGTCTTAGTTGTGGCAGGTGGGCTCCTTAGTTGCAGCTTGCCAGCTCCTTAGTTGTGGCTCTCGGGCTCCTTAGTTGTGGCATTCAAACTCTTAGTTTCGGCATGAAATGTGGGATCTAGTTCCCTGATCAAGGATCTAACCCAGGACCCCTGCATTTGGAGTGTGTCATCTTATCACTGCGCCACCAGGGAAGTCCCTAAGTGGCCTTTTTAGTCTTCCAAATAAGATAGAAAAGTGACAGTGACAGAAACAGAGGGAAACAAATATAATTCAAATTTTTCTCTTGGATACTAAGTTCACTTCTTTATTAACAGGACAACTTACTACATGACCTGGACTGATAACAGGGCAAGAGGTGGAGAGTAACAATTATTCCTACTTTACCATTCTAGAAGTCAAGTTAATACTTTTTGATTAAAATGCATAACTGCTTTCTTAAGAACTCTACCTTCAACTATTAATTTGCCTCTCATGTTTTACCTGAGCAGGACAGAGTTGAGAAATGTTCTACTGTTAATATAAGTCAGGGTATTACTGTCTATAGTGTTCGCTGCAATGCCCAGTATCTTAAAATTTTCGGGCTGCCAAAACTAATTACCACTGTGGCTTAAACAACAAACATTTATCTCTCAGGTTTCTGGAGGCTGGAAGTCTGAGATCAGGGGTCAGCATGGCCAGGTACAGGTGAGAGCTCTCTTCCTGGTTACGTTCTCACATGGCCTTTCCTTGGTTCGTTCACGCAGAGAGAGATCTCATGTGTCTCCTCCTCTTCTTCTAAAGGCATTAATCCCATGATGGGGGCTTCACCCTCATGACCTAATCGAACCCTAACTACCTCCCAGATGTCCCACCTCCAAGTGTCATCACGCTGGGAATTATGGTTTTGACATACGAATTTGGAAAAGGGGGGACACAAACATTCAGTCCATAGCACCCAGCCTAGATCCCCCTTCAGGTTGGAGACCCCCAGGTGCCGGAAGTGTTGGCCCCTGATGGCTTTCAGCTGAGTCCTCTCAAGGACTTGCCTGAAGGAAGCAGCCTTTCTTAAGGTTAGGCCCCTTTCCAAAGGGGTGAGTGATAGGTACAAGTGGAAGAGAGTATGAAGATCCAGCCGTCTTGCCTCAATATGAGACAGCTCGGATGAGCCATCCCACCTCCTGAACTTCCCGTGAGGTCACCTGAGCCCAACCTTCTGCCCCTGTCCTGTTCCCCTGGCTCCCTTATAGGTGTTGTTCCCAATAGATTTCCCACCCACAAATCTCTGTCTCAGAGTCTATTTCCTGGTGCCCAACCTAAGACACCAGGAGACCTCATTAACCGCATATTCAAATAATAAATAACCAAATCATGCAAATTTCTCTACATTTTGTGTAGCTTAAGGCACAGCATATAAAAGGTAAATGAAGTGGAAAATGCCCAGAGTAGCGAGTGCGCTATTGGACCATCCCAGGGCTTGCTTTATGCACTTTGCACATGTCATACACACATTTGTGGGAGGAAAAAACTCTCCCTTATGTCTGTTTGGTCCCATATCTTTTTGTCTGTCACACAGAGTAGTCTCTTTGCTTATTATAACTGACCTCTGAATGCGTTAGATAAGAGAACCAAGTTTTGCTCCCGTTCTGCTAGAATTTATTTTTGTTTTTTAAGGATGCATAACAACAGGCAGTCCAATTTCAGTCTGAATATTCTTGGAAGAAATGAAGAGTAAATCACGAAATGAAACAGCCAGCTCGGCAGCTCTCCTTCAGAATCCCCCAGCAGGGGTTATGTGGCTGCATCTAAAAAAAAGCAGGCCTTTGTTGCTGAGATGGTTTATCACACACATAACAATTCCCAGATCATAGATTATTTTTGCTGATTTGTTTCTGTCATTGTAATTTATTTAGCCTTCACCTTTCAAGATCCTTTATGACCATTAGTACGATTTTTAAAATAGCATCGTGCAGGTGGGATTTCGCAAAGAACATTCAGGCGCCTCTCTCCCTTTCAGGTCAGCGTTTAGTGAAGTCCAGAGGATTTTTTTTTTTTTCATGGAACCCATGTAGCCTAACTTATATTCAGAGATATAGTCACAAAGAGACTCTGTCTTCAGGACTCTTATTTTTTAATAGTTATTTCTCCATTTATTTCCTTTTAGATTTTTGAATTTTGTCATTCTTTGATAATCATCATTTTATTACATAATTACAGAGAAGATGGAAATGGGATAAATGAAAAAGTGTCCATAATCTTGTCACCAGAACAAACCAGAATCAACATTGGTGGTTTATTTTCTTTCAGACTTTTGCCAAAATAGTGTATATAGTAGCGTTTACAATTTTTAGAAAATATACTCATGCCATGTTATAATTTAACTTACCAATATGTAATAAATATTGTCCATGTCAATAAATACACCATTAAAATATTGAACAGATGCACTATTTTATAGTATGGGCATATCATAACTTCTTTAATCAATATCCTGCTATGAAACATTTATATTATTTCCTTTTTTATTACTTTTATAAACAATGTGTAAGTGGACATCCTTGCAAATAAATCTTTGTACAAATAACTGGTTACTTCCCTAGGACAAATTCTTTTTTTGTATTTCCCTAGGACAAATTCTTAGAAGTAGGATTTCTGCATCAAAGAGTAGTTACATATTTAAGATTTTTAAAAATGCTTATTGCTGGGCTATAGCAAAAAAAAAAATGCTTATTGCTAAATTGTTTCAATTTATATTCCCACCAATAGTGGCTGAGAATGCTCTTTCCCACACTCTTGTCACCCTGAGTATATAATTCTTTTTAATGTTTGCTGATCTAATGATGAAAAATAGGATCTTGTTTTTAGTTGCTTTTGTTTGATTTCTAGTGAGACTGAATTTTAAAAACAATGTTTATTGACCATGTACATTGCTTCCTCTGTGAAATGTCTGTTCATGTCCTCTGAACATAAGATATTGACTTCGAATATTTATATTATTGAGTTTTAACAGCCCTGTCTATATATTTATCGTACATCTGTGTGTATTCTACATTTAGAACTACATATACTCTAACAAGTTTCCATCCGGTTTGTCTTAACTTTAAATTTAATTTTCTGGGCATAAAGATTTTTTTTAAATGTCCTACAGAATGTAGGACATTCTGTACCCAAGATTATATAAATAAACTAAGAGAAACTGTATTTTCTCCTAGTAATTAATGGATTCATTAGAAACTTTTTTTTTTTTTTTTTTTTTTTTTGGTGCGGTACGCGGGCTTCTCACCGTTGTGGCCTCTCCCGTTGCGGAGTACAGGCTCCGGACGCGCAAGCTCAGCGGCCATGGCTCACGGGCCCAGCTGCTCCGCAGCATGTGGGATTTTCCCGGACCGGGGCACGAACCCGCGTCCCCTGCATCGGCAGGCAGACTCTCAACCACTGCGCCACCAGCGAAGCCCTAGAAACTTTTGTTACATTTACATCTTTAACCTACTAAACTTTTGATTATATCTGTGAGGCAGGAGTCTATTTTTTTCCTATTGTTTAGGCAGTTATCCCAAACTTATAAAATAATCCATCCTTTCTCTTTTCAACTGAAATGCTGTCATTGATACATGCTAAATTTGTAAATAACTTTAAATCTGCTTCTGGACTTTTCATTCTGATTGGTTGTTCTGTCTGTGAGTCCTATGCCTATACTATACGTTTAATCAGTATTGTTTTATAATGTGTTTTGGTATCTGATATGACCCTTATCTCCTCTGTATGTTTTTTAGACTATATTATCTTTAATGTTACCTCTTCTTCTCTTTTTCAAAATGTCCATTATTCTTATATATGTATTCTTCCATATATACAGATCTTCCTCGACTTACGATGGGGTTACATCCCAATAAACCCAACATAAATTGAAAATACTGTTAAGTCAAAAGTGCGTTTAACGCACCTACCCACTGAACATCGTGGCTTAGCCTAGCCTAACTTACACGTGCTCAAAACACTTGCATTAGCCTACAGTTGGGCAAAATCATCTAATGCAAAGCCTATTTTATAATAAAGTGTGGAATATAGCATTAATTTATTGACTTGAAAGTAAAAAACAGAATGGTTGTCTGGGTATAGAATGGTTGTAAGTGTATTGTGATCACGAGGCTGACTGGGAGCTGCAGCTCGCTGCCCAGCATCATGAAAAAGGATCGCTAGCCTGGGAAAAGAGTAAAGTTCAAAATTCTAAGCATGGTTTCTACTGAATGCTTATTGCTTTCGCAATTTCATAAAGTCGAAAAATTGTAAGTCGAACCATCCTATGTTGGGGATGATCTATACTTAATAGAGAAGTTTTCGATTCACAGCAAAACTAAGAGGAAGGTACAGAGAGATCCATCCCATAAATCCCCTGCCCCCACACATTATCAGCATCCCCACAAGAGTGGTACTTTTGTTACAATGGATGAACTTACATTGACTTATTTCTTCCATATGTATTTTTATACTATACTATATTATATATTCTTTCATATATTTTAAAATATTTATTTATTTATTTGGCTGCCCTGGGTCTTAGTTGTGGCACACAGGATCTTTTTTAGTTGCAGCATGCAGACCCTTAGTTGCGGCATGTGCGATCTAGTTCCCCAACCAGGGATTGAACCCGGGCCCCCTGCATTGGGAGCGTGGAGTCCTAGCCATCCTAGCCACTGGACCACCAGGGAAGTCCCTCTTTCATATATTTTTATACTACTTTTGACACATCCTCCTCAAAAGAAATCCTTTGGAATACTATTAAATTTATATGTGAATTTAGGAAGAATTTACTTTTCAGAATATTTCAAAATATCTGGAAACATACCCTAAACATTTATTTAGGTCTTTGATTATGACCCTAGATCAGGATTTGTAGATTCCTTACATAGGCCTAAGATATTTCATGTCAAGTTCATTCTTTTCTTTTTTTAAATAAATTTATTCATTTTATTTATTTATTTTTGGCTGTGTTGGGTCTTCGTTGCTGTGCGTAGGCTTTCTCTAGTTGCGGTGAGCGAGGGCTACTCTTTGTTGCGGTGTGTGGGCTTCTCATTGCGGTGGCTTCTCCTGTTGCAGATCACGGGCCCTAGGCGTGTGAGCTCAGTAGTTGTGGCTCACGGACTCTAGAGCGCAGGCTCAGTAGTTATGGCACACGGGCTTAGTTGCTCCGCAGCATGTGGGATCTTCCCGGACCAGGGCTCGAACCCGTGTCCCTTGCATTGGGAGGCGGATTCTTAACCACTGTGCCACCAGGGAAGCCCATCAAGTTAATTCTTAATGCTCTTATTGTTCAATGGGATACTTTTTCATTATACTTCCTAACTCTTACCAAGCCTATTGACAGTTTTATAGACATATTATTCACATACTATAAAATTCATTCTTTTAAAGTGTACATTTCTGTGGTTTTTTAGTATGTTCACAAGGTGGTACACTATCAACACCATCTACTTTAGAACATCTTTATTGCCCTCAAAAGAAACCCAAATCCATTAGCAATCGCTCCTATTTTCTCTTCCGCCCAGCTGTCTCTTCATTAGCTGTTTCTAATCTGTAATCTTCCTAATAAAATTTTAAGTATAGCTTTCCTGAGTTCTGTGAGGCATTCCAGTGAATTATTGGACTTAAGGGGGTTATTGAAAGCCCTGAATTTATAGCCAGTTGGTCAGAAGTATGGGTGGCCTGGGACCTCCAAAGTGGATCTGACATCTGAAGTAAGGACAGTCCTGTGGGAGTCGTGCCCTTTACCTTGTGGGGTCTGCACTAACCCTGGATGGCCAAGATTGAATCTCAGAATATCCACTTGGGGTTGAAAGGCAACAAGCTTCTTTTTGTGTGCTTTTTGACCATTTGTAGACATTTGTCTCCCTTCTCCTTGGGCTATTTGTTGCAAGACCCCCAATGGATGCCTGAAACCTTGGATAGTACCAAACCCTATATATACTATGTTTTTCCTGTACCTACGTAGTTATGATAAAGTTTCATTTACAAATCAGGCACTGTAAGAGATTAACAACAATAATAACAAAATAGAACAATTATAACAATATACTGTAATGAAAGTTTTGTGAATGTGGTCTCTCTCTCAAATTTAATGCCTTTTTTTGTATTAACTAAGCATTTATCATGCACTGTGACCTCAGCTTTTGCAGTTTGAGGTGCAACAGCAAAGCTAGCACAGATTTCTTTTTCCTTCTTCACAATTTTAAGGACAATTTTACCCTAGATCTTAGCAACCTCAGCATACAATTCTTTTTCTTTCCTTATTAAGCCAAGAACTTTCACCTTTTCACTTAAAGGAAGCACTTTACAGCTTCTCTTTGGCATTTCCTAATTGTCAGCATCACTACTCTTGCACTTTGGGGCCATTATTAAGTAAAATAAGAGTTGCTTGAACACAAGCACTTCGATAAACTACAGTCAATCTGATAACTGAGAAGGCTACTAAGTCTAAGTGACTAATGGGCAGGATACATTGGACGCAAGGATGATCCCAGGTGGGATGAAGCAGGACAGAGCAAGATTTCATCACACTATTCTGAATGGCATGTAATTTAAAACTTATGAATTGTTTATTTCTAGAATTTTCCATTTAATATTTTTGACCACAGTTTACTACAACCATAGAAAGTGAAATCATGGGCAAAGGGGGACTACATATCTTTTTTGGAGAAAAATCTATTCAAGTCTTTTGCCCATTTTTAATTGGGTTATTTTTTTTTTACTGTTGAGTTTTAAGAGTTTATTAAATAATATAGTCCAAATATCAGATGAATCAGATATATAATTTGCAAATATTTTGTTCCATTCTGTGTGTTTTCTTTTCACTTTCTCGATGGTGTCCTTCAAAGTTTTTAATTTTGATGAATTCTCATCTATTTTTTATTTTGGCATATCTTAGAAACCATTGCCTAACTCAAGGTCACAAAAATTTACTACTACATTTTCTTCTAAGAGTTCTGTAGTTTTAGGTCATATTTTTAGAGCTATGATCCATTTTCAGTTAATTTTGGAGTATTGTGTGAGGTAGCGGTCCAGTTTTATTGCTTTGCACGTGGATATCTAGTTGTTCCTAGTCTATTGATTTTAAGCATCTTGTAACTTTCCACCTAACATTATTTCTAGTAGATTCAATAGATTTCTCTTTTTTTTCAAGTAATAATACCATGTTCAAATGATAACTTTGCTTTTTCCTTGACAGTATTTGTACTTATTATTTTGTCTTCTCAGATATATTTTTTTAAACATGATGATCACATCATCTTCATATTTTTCTTCATTTTAAAGGGAATGTTTCTGCAGAAACAGACTCACAGACATAGAGAACAGACTTATGGTTGCCAAGCAAGAGGAGGATGGGGGAGGGATGGATTGGGAGTTTGGGATTAGTAGATGCAAACTATTATATATAGGATGGATAAACAACAAGGTCCTACTGTATAGCACAGGGAACTATATTCAGTATCTTGTGATAAACCATAATGGAAAAGAATATGAAAAAAGAATGTATACATATGTATAACTGAACCACTTTGCTGTACAGCAGAAATTAACACAACATTGTAAATCATGTATACTTTAATAAATTTTTTTAAAGGGAATGTTTCTAGAGTTTTGCCACCACTGAGTATGGCACGTTAGAGTAATAAATGCTTTCCAGTATCTGCTACTGGATCTATATTTTGCTGCTACTGATATAAGATGAGGAGATATGATTTTGCTGTAAAACCTCTTTAAATTATGTTTTAAGAATATATTGTTATAATTTCTACTAGATGTAGTCTCCTTTAACAATTTTTTTTTTTTGCTATAAGTTTTGGTTAAAACAATTTTGTATTTTTTTGTCTTGAAGGTAACATTTATTGAGACTTGACTGTGTACCACGCACTGTGCTATGGGTTTACACACAAGACTTGTTTAACCTTCACAACTACCCTGTGAAGTAGAGACCATCATATCTTCTGTTTGCAGATGGGAAAAAAATGACGCTCAGAGAGCTTACCCAGTGTTTCCAAGGACACTCAGCTGGAATGTAACATAACTGAGATTTCTACCTGGCTATCTGCTGTCTGACCATGGGGTCTTCATTCTTTGTCTCCTTAATTGAGGTATAGTTGACATATAACATTATATTAGTTTCAGGTGTACAGCATAATGATTTGCTATATGTATATATTGTACTGATCACCACTGTAATTCTAGTTAACATCCATCACCACACATAGTTATGAAATTCTTTCCTTGTGACAAGAATTTTGAAGATCTATTCTCTTAGGAACTTTCAAATATGCAATACAGTCACCATGCTATTAACTAACAGTCACCATGCTATCTATTACCTCTCCAGGACTTATTTATTTTATAATGGAAGTTTGTACCTTTTGACCACCTTCACCCATTTTGCCCACCCCCCAGTACCCACTTCTGGCAGCAACCAATCTGTCCTCTGTATCTATTAGTTCTTTTTTTTTTTTTTTTTAGATTCCACATATAAGTGAGATCATACAATATTTGTCTAACAACCATTTTGGGGAAATATTTTCCTAAAACAATATTTATCAAGAGCAGTTTATTATTCTAATTAGAAAAAATAAGTTCATCATAACAGATATGATGTTTTCAACTACATAAGGAGAGAATTAATTTCTTTTAATCTGAAATAGTTTTACTGTAAAAGTAAATCAATTAATGAACTAGAATAGGTAATTCACAAATACTGTATAGATTTCAAAAGGTAGAAAATAATATACAGAGTGGAATAAAACCTCCTTTTCACCCCTGTTTCCTAGCTACCACATTCTTCTCCCTGCAAGCAACTACTATATTCTATAAAAGAGCAGGATTTTTTTTTAAATAAAAGCAATACATACCTATATAATACATACACATATACATGTACACACATATAAAATATATGCAAAATATATCAAATGTTTACACAAGAAAAACAATGTGCTGAGCAGTCCTAGGGAATGAGATGGAACGCAAAGACTTGATGAAGAGTCTGTTCACAAAAATGAGAGAAGTAGCTGAGAAAACTCTTTGGTGTTTTTCCAATATTGTCAGTTACCAGTTTACTTAAACTCCAAATCCGTTTTCTTACAGCAAAGGATACATCTAGTTACAGCAAAGGATAAATCTAGAATCCATGCCACATAAACTGCATTAAATGTAAATGTCCACCACCTCAGCTTTCCCTACCTCGGATGGCAGATAAGATAGGAACCATGCATTCCCAAGAGGCAACAGAGATCCAGAGCACAAAATGACAAATCAAATTTCCAAAATGTACTAAAAACCTCTTCACTTACATGGAAGAAGCCTAAATAAATCAAAATCAGGGCACAAAAATAACGTAGCCTCGAATAATTTTGTATTAGGTTGTAAACAACTCTGAATAGTCATTTGGAACCATGGTGTGTAAAGAGGGAGAGCTGTCTATTGGGGGCAGGCAGCACCTTTAGTCTAGCCTGCATGATGTAGTCCAGCCTCTGGATTGATAAAGCTTGAGGCAGTGGAGGGAGATGGGGAGGGCAGCAGTGGGCTCTGGGAGGCAGAAGGGGAGGGGGAGGTGCTGATTCAAGCAAACCAAACTCACAGAAGACTGATTTATAAACAGAAATACCATCTGTTCATTAACCATATAGACCACAAGAAGACCAAGTGGACCATTGTTACTTCACAGCATCATTCTCCAGTCAAAGTTTGCCGAGGTCTTCCCTGTCTCTCCATCTCTTAGCGTGGGCATCTCTGTGGGCGGCTGGGAGGTAATAGTAATATACTGTGGCCATCACCTGCACAGGTTCTGAGTCCCATGGCCTTAGTTTCAATCCAGGCCTGGCCCTTTGCCAGCCGTATAACCTCAAGTGGTTATTTAACTTCTCTCTTCCTGTGAAAATGAGGATGATAACAGTGCCTACTTCAGGAAGCCGCTGCAAAGATTAAATGAGCTAATTCACGTTGGACATTTAGCACTGTGCCTAGTACACGTGGAACACTCCAAAAATGTTAGCCGTTAGTATTAAGCCTACTCCTATCTACTTCTGTTGATCTGTAGTTGTTCCTGCTCACAGAGAACAAACTATTTTTAACTCTTTGCCCAAATTAAGGAAGGGGAAAGAGGAAGTTAAATGAGAGACGAGCTTGACTCGATGGTGAAAAGTCTGAGATGAATTCAGTGTTTCAAAGAAATGCAGTTGTATTGCTTTCAGATTTGAATTACAGCCCTAAATAACATGGAGAATAAGGAAATAAATAAGGTAAAATTTTTTTGCCTTTCTTTTATTTATTTATTTTAATCGAAGTATAACTGATTTATGATGTTATGTTAGTTTCAGGTATATGGCAAAGTGTTTCAGTTATACATACATATGTATCTATTTTTTTTCAGATTCTTTTCCCTTATAGGTTATTGAAGTAAAGTTTTAAAAGGTGAAATAAGTAAAAAAGAGGGAACTTAATGTAACAATGCAGTGTGTAGTAAACAAGTATTTCTGGAGTGTCCAGTATGTACCCAGCTAGTCTTCCTCTTTTTAGCCTTCCCTTTCTTGTCATTTTTTTTTTTTTTTTTTTTTTTTCTTTTCCCAGTACGTGGGCCTCTCACTGCTGTGGCCTCTCCCTCTGCGAAGCACAGGCTCCGGACGCGCAGGCTTAGTGGCCATGGCTCACGGGCCCAGCCGCTCTGCGGCATGTGGGATCCTCCCCGACCAGGGCACGAACCCGTGTCCCCTGCATCGGCAGGCGGACTCTCAACCACCGCACCACCAAGGAAGCCCCTAGCCTTCCCTTTCTTAAATCGATTTGCAACACAGTAGCCAAAGTAATCTTTTAAGGACTTAAGTCAGACCATGTCACTTTCTGTTCAAAATCTTCCAAAGGCTCCCCACCTCATTCAAAGTAAAAAGCAACATCTTCACAATGCCCTCCAAGGCCTTATATAATCTGCTCACCCCAACCCTACTTAACTTAAGTAGTGTTGAGTAGGGTTAACCCTACTCAAGGGGTTAACTTATAACTTAACCCCTTCACACCCTCTGGCCTACTCACTCTGCACAGGCCACATGGGACTCTTTGCTGTCCCTTAACTATGCCAGGTACTCCTGCCTCGGGGCCTTTGCACTGGTAGTTCCTTCTGCATGGAGTCCTCTTCTTCAAAGTCACATTTCCTTTACGACATTACAAAAACACCACCTTTCCCGACCCTCCTACTTAAAACTGTAACTTCTTCCCCATCCCCACCACTCTCTAATCGCCTTCCCTGCTCTGTTTTCTTTATAGTGTTTCTCTATATATTTATTGATGTATTTTGTTTATAATCTATCTCACTTGCCTTCCCTTTGATATAAATTCCACAGGACAGGGATTTTTGTATGTTTTGTTTATTGCTACATCATTAATCCTTAACTTAGTGATAGCACTATTGGCTGAATGGATAAATGGTCATCTTATATGTCATCTCATTTATATCTTTTGGTGAAGGTCTGGTTTTCATAATAATATATCACTAAAAGATAGCCATTCTTATAATTAAGTATTTTTATATTCAACAATTGCTGTTTCCTGAAATTAAAAATGGACTGAAGGTATCTTTAAGCTCTTGAAGCTGGAATTTGAAAAACACTGTTTATTTTAAAGTGTGGATGTCCTTTAAAAGCATCTTATGTAAGATTGAAATTCAGAGGAAGAAGCTATTTTTAACTTCTTACTCAATATGAATGACACGTATCACTTCTGAATTAAAAGAAATTATGAATTTTCACATAAATTTAAGTTGGCCTTTTCTAATTTTAGTATCAATTCTCCAACCCTTAAATATGATTTTTAGATTTGTCCAAATGATGCCTGACAGCAGAAGTGTGGGCCTGGATGTCCCTGCTTCTGCTTTTCTGGAGATAAGGCCTGCCTACTGAATTTCTGGTTTCCATTACAGCTGATGACATGAAAGAAATGCTTGTAAGAACAAATGTTTGATTCCAGGCCGTAGCCTAATTTAATAGTGTACTTGAAAAAGAAAAGTTGATGATTCATTCCAAAACCCCTGGGGAGGGAGGGGTGATTGTAAACAAATTGGAAAGGGGCAAGAAAACCTAATATGAAACCATTGCAGCAATCTTCAACAACAACCAAAAAAGTCTTGTCTAAACTTGATCAAATGCTGTTTTTTTTCCAGAATGATTTTAACTGAGGAAAGGATGTTTGATTCAAAACCCTTTTCCCTCTGCTCTGATTTGGGGAGGGGGAGGTGGTAACCGTATTAACTTTTGATAATTTCAGATAATATGAAGTATTTGGATGTAAGATTACCCTGAGGTTTTCATAATTGTGGTTTTTCTCAAACCGTTACATGCGATTGTAATGTTTTTATGGGCCAGAACACTAGGCAAATTTTTATGGAAGAAGGAAGAGACGTTTTTTAAAAATAGAAACCAAGACTGAAGACACATCAGACATCTAAGTAGGTGGAGTAGACAGCTGCCATGGGCGAGACCCCAAAACCCCTCCCACCGCTTGCTTGTTGATGCCTGAAACTTTGAAAACCAGGAATTCATCTTCTTGGATCAAGACTTCATCTATTAAAATACTCACATCCCTACTCAGGATCACACGATAAATTCTCTGGGCCTTATTTACACTGATGATACCGTCCTCACTGATTCCAGATCCAACTGGGTGGAGAGAAAGCAAAGGGATCCTGGCTCTTTGGAGATGAGGCTGAATGTGTGATGGCGGGGAGGGGGCAGCGCCTCCCTTGGAGCAAAACATGGAAGATCACCAAGAGGTGAAGAAGCACAGAAAAGGGATTTAGAGACTTTTCCCTCTGTGGGAACCATTTTTAGCCATCCCTCCTTCTCTGAATACCAGAGGAAGGGAAGGTCGATATGGGGACATGGTGTGAAGAAACCAGCGACACTTGAGTCTCAGGAAACCTCACCACCACCAGGATTATCACAGCAGTTAATCCTTCGGTATGAGCCCAGATGACTTGCTTACCTTAAATGATAATTTCATAAGGTACTCTATAAAATACTTCTGACGTAGGGGAATTCACCTCTCCCACAGTTTGTTGTTGTTGTTTTCATTATTTTATTTATTTACTTATTTATTTTTTGGTAGGGCCACACAGCATGTGGGATCTTAGTTCCTCAACCAGGGTTGGCACCCATGCCCCCTCCAGTGGAAGCGCAGAGTCTTAACCACTGGACCTCCAGGGAAGTCCCTCTCCCACTCTTTTTTAAAGGAGTAAAATAGATGCTGCTGTGTAAAAATGACCCCAGGCTTGCGGTCACCTGTCTGGCTTTTCCAATTAGTGTTACTGGCTACATGGTCACCACTGAGATAACAGTGATCTTCTATTTTCATTTCTCACCATTTAACTTAGTTATTTCTTTTCATGTAACTTTCAGAACAATGTAGTACCTAGGAAGGATCAAAAGGAGATTTTATAAAGTTTGGTTTATTACGTCATTTTCATTTTTATTAACATTTTATTGAAGTAGAGTTCATCTACAATGTTATATTGGTTTCAGGTGTATGGCATAGTGATTCTGTATTTTTGCAGATTATACCCCATTATAAATTATTACAAGATAATGTCCATAATTCCCTGTGCTATACAATATATCCTTGTTGCTTATCTGTTTTATACACAGTAGTTTTTATCTGTTAATCCCATACTCCAAATTTGTCCCTCTCTCCCTCTCCTTCCCTTTGGTAACCACAAGTTTGTTTTCTATGTCTGTGAGTCTGTTTCTGTTTTGCTATTATGCCATTTTGAAGTCATAATTTGTACTGCAATACACGTCTTTGCTTCTTAAAGCTATGGCACGACTGTTCAGAAAGAGTCCTCTCATCGTGGAAAGATTACCGGGCTTCTTCATCATCATTAGTTCCTTTTTTTTTTTTTTTCTTTTTTTGCGGTACGCGGGCCTCTCACTGTTGTGGCCTCTCCCGTCGCGGAGCACAGGCTCCGGACGCGCAGGCTCAGCAGCCTTGGCTCACGGGCCCAGCCGCTCCGCGGCATGTGGGATCTTCCCGGACCGGGGCACGAACCCGTGTCCCCTGCATCGGCAGGCGGACTCTCAACCACTGCGCCACCAGGGAAGCCCCATCATTAGTTTCTTACCACACATTGCACACATGTTACATAGCAGATCCTGGGCTGGGTGCTGAGGCCACAGAGCTGCAATCCACCTTCCTGACCTCTGTTTACTTAGACTAGTCAGCAGAGGAGACAGACAAATCACCATCTGCTAAGAACACCACAGAAGTTTGCACAGGGGCTGGGGAAGTTTCCTCGCCCATCCTGGAATGTCAGGAAAGTTTTCTGTGGGGATGTAATGTCTGAGCTGAGAGTTTTAAGGATATGAATAATGGTAGGAATTAAGCAGGTGAAGAAGTGGCGGAAGAGTGTTCCAGGAAGAGGGAACAGCATAGCAAAGAAAGAATGGAGAGAAAATTCTACCTTCCTACGTGTCTTCGCCTCTCTAGGGCGAGGCCAAATTCTTACTCATCACTGCATCTCTGGTGTCTGTCTGGCATGTCATAAGTATTCATGAATATTTGTTGAACTTAAATGAACTGAACTGCAAGGTCTTTATTGCTGGCAATAGGATTGTGGCCAAAATAGAAGTTCCTGTTCTCGTGGTGCATATGTTCTAGACAGGCATTACTATGAGTTAACATTTACTAAGCATTTCCTGCCTGCCAAGTACTGTCCAAAAGCTTTATGTATTCTCTCATGCAATCTTCACAAAAAGACTTTAAATAGGTATAATAATATTATCCCAATGTTACTGTTGAGGACGCAGAGAAGTTAAGAAACTTGTCCAAGCTTACCCAGCTTGTGGGTGGTGGAGCTGGAATTCAAAGCTGGGAGATCATGGCTTCCAGAGTGAGTCTTAACCTCTACAGTTAGCATTTCAAGAATTTTTAAATGCCTTTTCAGTCTTCCTTTTAGAAAACGAAATAAAAAGAAATTCTAAATGTCCA
Organism: Aethalodelphis obliquidens; assembly: GCF_003676395.1. NCBI lineage: Eukaryota > Metazoa > Chordata > Mammalia > Artiodactyla > Delphinidae > Aethalodelphis > Aethalodelphis obliquidens. Next base: position 18,377,613 of record NW_020837960.1, on the reverse strand, counting down.
TTCTCCTTCCATCCCTTTGCTATTTATTGACCGAAGACTTAATTATTTGGCATAAACATGTAAGAATAGTGGACATTTTGAAAAGTGAGAGTAGGGTTAAAATGAAAGATAATATGATCTTTAAAAAAAAAAGTAAAGAGGAGATAACGGTAATATCAGATATCAAAATGCATTTAGAATTATAGTGATTAAAATATAAGGCATGGTGACTATAGTTAATAATGCTCTACTGTATATTCAAAAGTTGCTAAGAGAGTAGATCTTAAAAGTTCTCATCACAAGAAAAAGAATTTGGGCCTTCCCTGGTGCTTCCAGTGCAGAGGGTATGGGTTCGATTCCTGGTCAGGGAACTAAGATCCCACCTGTCGAGGGGCGCGGCCCACAAAAAAGGAAAAGAATTTGTAACTACGTGTGGTGATGGATAACTAAACTTATTGTGGTGATTGTTTTGCAATATATATAAATATTGAATCATTAGATTCTACACCTGAAACGATTATAATGTATGTCAATTATATCCCAATTTAAAAAAAACAAGAAAGAAAAAAATATCTATTTAGTGTAAGCACAGATTTGGGTCCTTCTGCTGCCATTTTCCTCCTCTCCCAGACCCAAGGATTCGTAGGAAAAATGAGAAGGAATTCCCATTTAGGTAAAAGGAATCATAAACAAATAAATACAAAGTCTGCAGCTGTCCGCATTCACTCAGTATTTCCCAATTATAAACCAGCTGTCCTCACATCAGATCCCAGAGAACTGAGAGGGAGTTGGATCCCATCTTAAGAAAATTACTGACAAACTGATTTTTTTTTATATAGTGAGAACTTTAAAATTTTGTATAAATGAAATAAACACATTTTTAATTATTTGATTTGCACATTAAATTTCATGGATATATAGTGTGTATTTCACCAAACTGGCAACTGAGAAGTATTAAATATAAAACTCTTGGGACTTCCTTGGTGGTCCAGTGGTAAAGAATCCACCTTCCAATGCAGGGGACGTGGGTTCAATCTCTGGTCGGGGAACTAAGATCCCATATGCCACAGTGCAACTAAGTCCATGCGCCACAACTACTGAGCCTGAGTGCCGCAAGCTACAGAGCCCACGCACTACAGAGCCCACATGCCACAACTAGAGAAGAAAACCCGCTCTCCACAACTAGAAAGGTGCCCACGCGCTGCAGCTAAAACCATCCCGCCTGCCCTGCATGCTGCAACAAAGACCTGACGCAGCCAAAAATAAAGATAGATAAATAAATAAATAAAAATAAATATTAAAAAAAACCTCTTGAATGCCATATTAACTTTCCTGATTCTGAGAAAGAGGTTCTAGAATGGAAGTCCCTCATAGTCCTCTACCAAACTTGTCCTGCTATTTAAAAATTATAAATTTAGGGCTTCCCTGGTGGCACAGTGGCTGAGAGTCCGCCTGCCGATGCAGGGGACGCGGGTTCGTGCCCCGGTCCGGGAGGATCCCACATGCCGCGGAGCGGCTGGGCCCGTGAGCCATGGCTGCTGAGCCTGTGTGTCCGGAGCCTGTGCTCCGCAACGGGAGAGGCCACAACAGTGAGAGGCCCGCGTACCGCAAAAATAAATAAATAAATAAATATAAATTTAATATAAAAGTTATCGGTTAAAAATAGATTAAGTAAAATAAATTTAGGTAACTTTACTACCCAATGGCCATATTCCTCCCACTTAAGGACTCTAAGCTGAGTGTTACGTTATTTAGAAAGTTATCCCAACAAGGAAAGACAACTGCTGGCTGCCTTATGAAGGACAGATTGGAAAGGGACAAAGCTGGAGTCAGGAGAGCAGTCCAGGTTGGAGATGATGGAGCAGTAATTGAGGAACTGGAGAGAAAGAGACAAATTCAAGAGATTTTAAAAAGTCTTGATAGGATTTTACTAACTGAGAGTAGAAGACAGAAAGAGAGGATTTGAGTGAAGGAGCTGAGGATCAGACTCAGATATCTGGCTTGTGTGCTTGGGTGGGTCATGGTATCATCAGACAAAATAAGAGCCCAGGAGGAGCAGGTGCTGGGGAGTGGGTGGGGGGGAAGATGAGGACTTTGAATTGGGACATGTTGAATTTGATGTGTCCGTGTGACCCACAAGTAGAAATGTCCATTAGGGAGTTACTGTCCTAGGGCCCAGAAGAGCTCTGGGATGCCTGGGATATCTAGGCAGAAAATTTAGGGAACTATCAGATTGTAGGTGGAATTGGAAGTATGAGTTGGTCAGGATCACCAAGGGAGAGTGTGAATGAATTGAAGAGGAAGGGTGAGGGTGGAGCCCTAGAGAATATAAGCATTTAAAGCGTTAGGAGTTGTAGACTGAGAAGAAATCATCAGAGGTAAGCAGGAGACCAGGAGAAAGTGATGTCCCAGTTACCAAAGAAGAGGGGACTTCAGAAAGAAATGTGGTCAATGGTCAATGACACAGAGACAGCGTGTATATCAAAGACTAAGAATTTTATATTGGATTGGGTGATACAGATGTCACATCTGCCATCTGCGGGGGTAGCTTCCCAATTCAAGTGGGGTTGGAAGCCAGATTGAAGTGGGTAAAGTAGTGAACCAGAGGGTAGTAAAGAGGCAGTGATGGTTCCATAGACTGATCTTTGCAGAAGGTTGTCTGTGAATGGAAAGAGAGTTTGTGTAGAAGACAGAAGGCCTTTTTTTCTCCTTAAAGATAAAAAGCTTGGGCTTGTTCATAGGCTAAGGGAAGAAAGCAGTAGGGAGGGAGAGATTGAGGATACAGCATAAAACGGATACATGAAAAGACTGAAACATTAAAGGAGATAAGAAAAGTTGGTATCCTGAGCAGCTTTGAATAAGTGGTTAAATACTCTCTCAAATGAGATGGAAGGAGGGAAGGACAGGTGTAAATGAAGATAAATCTGTAGTTGGGTAGAAGAAGGGCAAGAGGTTGAGGGAGTTCCCATCTGATGATAATTTCTGGGGAGGGGTCATGAGGAGAGTGGTAAAGATTTAGAAACACTGTTTAGAAATTTAGGTTTGAGGTGGCTGTTTAAAGACACATAGGATGACTGCACAGCAGTGCAGAGGATTTGTCTATGGTTGTAAGTCACAAACTTATAGTTGCGCTGATTTGCAATGGATAATACTGATTGCCTAGTTACAGAGGCACGTAAGATCAGACTGGAATTCCAACCAGATTAATACAGGCAGTGGAGTTATAGTCTTTTTTTTTTTTTTCAGTATGCAGGCCTCTCACTGCTGTGGCCTCTCCCGTTGCGGAGCACAGGCTCCGGACGCGCAGGCTCAGTGGCCATGGCTCACGGGCCCAGCCGCTCCACGACATGTGGGATCTTCCCGGACCGGGGCACGAACCTGTGTCCCCTGCATCGGCAGGCGGACTCTCAACCACTGCACCACCAGGGAAGCCCTCTCCAAAACTTTTGATAAAAGTCTGCACACACCTCCCACGTGGTAGTAGGTTAAAAGCAAAGTGCTTCTAGGATGGTAGGTTGCCACAGTTGATGACGTCAGGTGGTAGGTAATCCAGGCCACTTTCCTATGTGGATGAGGTAAATTACATGCACAGAGAATGTGATTGTTTTCCAGGGTCAACTGGGTAACCAGACAGTATTGCCAGAAAGCTAGGCCTTTTTGGCCAATGATAGGTGTTCCAGGGCAGGTTATAGTTTCTCCCACTGTGCATGGAGTCACTTTAGAAAAAATAGAACCACACCTCCCCATGTCTCCCCACATCTCATCATACCTGACCACACCTCCCCATGTCTCCCCACGTCTCACCATACCTGACCACACCTCCCCACGCCTCCCCACACCTCATCTCATAATAGCTCACTACCCTCACCTCTCCCCACACCACCAGGAGAAGGCTGCCTCATGCTGAGATGGGCACTTGGAAGTGAGTTCTGCAGCACTCAGGCAAGCTGTGGAGCCAACAGGCAGGAAGAGAATGGAAGCAACCCCAGTAACAGCAGTCAAACGCGGGCACAGAGTACACCCTTATAGGAAAAGATGCAGGACAAAGTGTATGCCAGAGGGAGGGACCAAAAAGCAGGATGGATAAAACAGGAAAGGAAGGGGAGGGGAAAATAAAGAAACAAAGTGAATTTGTAAAAAAACTTTACCCTAAGGTCAAGAACACCTTGGTGCTAGTGGCAGGAACTGACACCCTGCCTCTCTGGGTGGGTGTTTACGTTCTCTTAAGGCACCAACCAAGAAGGATAGAGTTACTGCAAGTACTGCAATGGCTTTAATGATACCTACATCAAAGAAGTAATCTAAGAGGATAAAATGAAAAACAAAGGACTTGGGACTTTAAGTAGTGGAGTCATATATTTTAACTAGTTGGATATATTTCATTTAATAAGTTGGTTATAATTCTTTCCCTATTATATTAAGTTGTTTTTAAGGAGTCCCTTTTCCTTTTAAAACTTTTCCACTTAAGAATACGAACACATTGTTGCTTGATTCTGAAATATCTGACTCCAGATGGATTCTACAAACCCTCCTTGCAATCATTGCTCTGGTTCCAGATGGAGAGGAGATGACTGAGTGGATTTACCTGTGCTCCTGGAAACCTGGGCAGAGAGAAGAATGGAATGAAAGCTGCTGAATTAAACTCAGAATAGGGATGATTTATAAGAGTATCTTCTGTTGTGGAATAGATACGTAAGGGGAAATCTATTTTGTGTTGTCAAACAAATTAGTAATTAAAACTGATTCCTGGTCATTGATTTTTGATTCCATGTTCTTTTCAGTTGATATTAGTTATAATATTTAGAAGAACAATCAAGATTGAGTGCTTACTATGATAGTTATCTTAGACTTTTAGAGAGATGTTACTTTGGAAATCTAGTCGAGATTTCCTTTAAAAGCAACCCTTTTAAAGGAAGTCGAGAGAGGGGACTCTCTGTGGTGGCAGGAGCAGGACCAAAACCTGGGCATTCTGATTTCATTATATCAACATTTGATGCTGCTGTGGCTGGGTCCCCCCAAAAAACAGGCTCTGAGACAGATCTGCATGTAAGAAATATATTGGGAATATATTGGGCAGTGCCCTGGGGACTAGCACAGAGGAGGGCAGAGAGAGGAGTGACTTAAAATGCACTTAAAATGCAAAGGTAAGTGGTTCCCCAGGTTGTCTGAAGCTGGGATGGTCCTTCTGAGTTATCCTGCCTCAAGGCCAGGGCCTGGAGCCTCTAATACTTGCTCTCTCATCAACCAGTCATTGGATAAATGCTGTGTTCAGGGAGGGAGCATGACCTTGGGGGGATGGCAGTCTTTGACTGAGGGCAATCCTGGGAGGAGTACTTCACTGAAGGCTGGGGATCACCATCACTCCCAGAATCTGGGGAATACACTGAAGAAGAGCACACCCCAGCCCTCACCATAAAAACCAACACTAGCTTGGTAAAGATGCTTTCACATACGTCCACTTGACTTCCCCCACTGGTCAACAAGACCCCTGTTGATAGATCCCTGATTTAAATCGGGCTCAAAAGAAGCATAACATGGATCATACTGCTATGACCCCATCAGGAGCTCAAGAATATGTACTGATAGACAAAAATCAAAGAAATTAATTATCATATTAACTGCAGTTTGAAGAGAGCAACTTACATAATGACATTTTTTTTTCTGCATGAAAGCTATACTTTGAAATTAGGAAAGTAGTTTATCATATTAAATACATCATAATCTTATTATTAGAAAATCTCTTTGCTTTTTGATTGGCTGTTAACCTACATGATTTGGTGGGGAGTGGAAAAAAGAAAAGAAATTAGAAACCAACATGTTATGTTCAGATAAAAGAACATGAGGGTGAGCCTGAAGATATAACTTTCATGAAAGCCTTCCCTGTTGTTCTAATTAATTGCACAGAAGCCTGAGAGGGAAGACCCTGCGAATTTCTAAGTTAGCCTGATATCCTTTCTCATTTGGATTACCAAGGGTGATAAATGAATAAATCACTATCCCCGAAGCATACACTTAAAAACGCTAAACTTTTTATCTCCCTAATAGTTTCTTTTTTCATTAAGAAATAGGATTAAAGAAAATCTGCACATTTAAAGTAGGATGAAGACTTGAAGTCAGAAGGCTATAACACGAAAATATAAGACATGCTTGTCACAGTAAAAATGTGGGTTTGTATTGAATAGCTCAGGTGTTCTTCTCCCATCTGGAAGATCATTTGTGCCAAAGTTCTGTTTACGGTACATATATACCACTGTCTGTGGGCACAAGATAACTTTGATCTAAGGAAAAGAGATCTCCAGGTTTTAAATAGGGCTCCAAACCAGAAGCAAACTTCAAGAATAACAGTAACAACAGAAGAATCCAAACATCTCAAATAGCATTGAAAACTGTAATGAAAGGCTTTTTGTGTCACGGAAGCATCCCCTTGGCAGGCCCAGCTGCAGCTGTTGGGGAACATTCTAAAATGGCAGATGTGACAAAGTGTGGTGGTACCCCTCTTCCAGAGGGCAGGACATCTTGTCTCAGTTACAGGCTCAGGATGAATGTGGTAAAGCAAGGGGCTGCCTCTTCTACTTGAATCCTGACTTCTCAAAATGCCAAACGATCAACTAGTTGAAGCTTCAGCTGAGTTTTAAGGATGTTATATACAGAAAAAAAAATTATTTGGATACATTGAGTCAGAGCTCAAGACAATTTTCATAGAATTTAATAATTTATTTTTTCTTTCATGAATAGTTTGCTAAACAATTTGTGATGCAAAGAAAAGGCAGTGCCTTCCCAAGCAGCACTATGAGGTCGGGGAGAACACGATGACCTGGAGGGACCTTTGCTGGAATTCCAGAACCAGTGGAATTTCAGAAGTGGAATACCATTGTTAGCATGTGCTCTAGCAATGCTGAAATTAGGCAAATAAATACCCTTACCGCATGTTCCCAAACCACCACCTTTACCCGCGTTGTGAAGTCACATTCAGAATTTTCTTGCTTCCATTCTCTTGAATGAGAGTTGCCTTCACCCTAGTCCCCAATGTCTTTCCTGGAACCACATGATTATCTTGTCTACAAGTTATTATGGTGTCATGTAGATAGATGGAGCATGCTCAGATTCCCTTCCCTGCCCCCCACAAAAAGAACCCCCAAATCCTTTAAAAATAAATAAGAAACCTTTTAAAAAAAGAATGCTGCCGGGGGACTCTCTACTTGGCTCTGCTACTTTGGAAACGTAGACCTTGATTCAAATTTATTGCCCACCTTGGCCAGGTATGTGTGTAGTGTGTATATATATAAAACAATACCAGAGGGGTTTGAGGGGTTTGTTAACTTGGAATTTATAAAGAGCACAGCAAATTTTGTTGACAGTGAAATTATTTCTCTGGAACTAGAACAATTTTGTATAGAAATAGATAATTTGCTTTGTATCAATGCTTTTTTTCCCCCAAACAAATTAAAAGGTTTCTGATATCATTCTCCAGATCTTTTTAGTGAGATCTCTTAGGATGACTTTTTTTTTTTTAAGTTTGCTTGCCAAACCTTACATATGTGGTGAAAACCTTCAATCAACAGCATCTTCAACAGCTCTCAAGCTGTGCGGAGACCTGACCACAGGTCTCTATACCAGCCTCCTTCCTCTGCCTACCACAGTCTGGGGACTCTTCCTGGTTTCCACTTTTTTTTTTGCGGTACGCGGGCCTCTCACTGCTGTGGCCTCTCCCGCTGTGGGGCACAGGCTCCGGACGCGCAGGCTCAGCGGCCATGGCTCACGGGCCCAGCCGCTCCGCGGCATGTGGGATCTTCCCGGACCGGGGCACGAACCCGCGTCCCCTGCATCGGCAGGCGGACTCTCAACCACTGCGCCAC